>NW_027064865.1:0-24052 GCF_032884065.1 Artemia franciscana
AAAGGCTGGCTCTTTCCCTATTTCAAAAGTTTTAGCTTTCGAGGGTTATAGCTACGTCTGTGGAAAAAATGAAGATATTAGATTATTTTATGATTGCAAATGGTAAAGAATGTGATTAAAGGCTCTTTTCCTATTTCAAAAGTTTTAGTTTTCGAGGGTAATAGCTATGTCTGTGGAAAAAATGAAGATATTAGACTATTTTATGATTGCAAATGGTAAAGAATGTGATTAAAGGCTCTTTTCCTATTTCAAAAGTTTTAGTTTTTGGGGGGTAATAGCTACGTCTGTGGAAAAAAAGAAGATATTAGACTATTTTATGATTGCACATGGTAAAGAATGTGATTAAAGGCTCTTTTCCTATTTCAAAAGTTTTAGTTTTCGAGAGTAATAGCTATGTCTGTGGAAAAAATGAAGATATTAGACTATTTTATGATTGCATATGGTAAGGAATGTGATTAAAGGCTCTTTTCTTATTTCAAAAGTTTTAGTTTTCGGGGGGTAATAGCTACGTCCGTGGAAAAAATGAAGATATTTGACTATTTTATGATTGCACATGGTAAAGAATGTGATTAAAGGCTCTTTTCCTATTTCAAAAGTTTTAGTTTTCGAGGGTAATAGCTAAGTCTGTGGAAAAAATGAAGATATTAGACTATTTTATGATTGCAAATGGTTAAGAATGTGATTAAAGGCTCTTTTCCTATTTCAAAAGTTTTAGTTTTCGAGGGTAATAGCTATTTCTGTAGAAAAAATGAAGATATTAGACTATTTTATTTTTGCAAATGGTAAAGAATGTGATTAAAGGCTCTTTTCCTATTTCAAAAGTCTTAGTTTTCGGGGGTAATAGCTACGTCTCTGGAAAAAATGAAGATATTAGACTATTTTATGATTGCAAATGGTAAAGAATGTGATTAAAGGCTCTTTTCCTATTTCAAAAGTTTTAGTTTTCGAGGGTAATAGCTATGTCTGTGTTAAAAATGAAGATATTAGACTATTTTATGATTGCATATGGTAAAGAATGTGATTAAAGGCTCTTTTCCTATTTCGAAAGTCTTAGTTTTTGGGGATAATAGCTACGTCTATGGAAAAAATGAAGATATTAGATTATTTTATGATTGCAAATTGTAAAAAATGTGATTAAAGGCTCTTTTCCTATTTCAAAAGTTTTAGTTTTCGAGGGTAATAGCTACGTCTGTGGAAAAAATGAAGATATTAGACTATTTTATGATTGCAAATGGTTAAGAATGTGATTAAAGGCTCTTTTCCTATTTCAAAAGTTTTAGTTTTCGAGGGTAATAGCTATTTCTGTAGAAAAAATGAAGATATTAGACTATTTTATGATTGCAAATGGTAAAGAATGTGATTAAAGGCTCTTTTCCTATTTCAAAAGTCTTAGTTTTCGGGGGTAATAGCTACGTCTGTGGAAAAAATGAAGATATTAGATTATTTTATGATTGCAAATTGTAAAAAATGTGATTAAAGGCTCTTTTCCTATTTCAAAATTTTTAGTTTTCGAGGGTAATAGCTATGTCTGTGGAAAAAATGAAGATATTAGACTATTTTATGATTGCACATGGTAAAGAATGTGATTAAAGGCTCTTTTCCTATTTCAAAAGTTTTAGTTTTGGGGGTAATAGCTACGTCTGTGGAAAAAAGGAAGATATTAGATTATTTTATGATTGCACATGGTGAAGAATATGATTAAAGGCTCTTTTCCTATTTCCTGAGTTTTAGTTTTCGAGGGTAATAGCTACGTCCGTGGAAAAAATGAAGATATTAGACTATTTTTTGATTTCACATGGTAAAGAATGTGATTAAAGGCTCTTTTCCTATTTCAAAAGTTTTAGTTTTCGAGGTTAATAGCTATGTCTGTGTTAAAAATGAAGATATTAGACCATTTTATGATTGCATATGGTAAAGAATCTGATTAAAGGCTCTTTTCTTGAGGGTAATAGCTATTTTCTTGAGGGTAATAGCTATAGTTTTTGAGGGTAATAGCTATGTTTGTAGAAAAAATTAAGATATTAGAATATTTTATGATTGCATATGGTAAAGAATGTGATTAAAGGCTCTTTTCCTATTTCAAAAGTCTTAGTTTTCGGGGGTAATAGCTACGTCTGTGGAAAAAATGAAGATATTAGATTATTTTATGATTGCACATGGTAAAGAATGTGATTAAAGGCTCTTTTCCTATTTCAAAAGTTTTAGTTTTCGAGGGTAATAGCTACATCTGTGAAAAAAATGAAGATATTAGACTATTTTATGATTGCACATGGTAAAGAATGTGATTAAAGGCTTTTTTCCTATTTCAAAGGTTTTAGTTTTCGAGGGTAATAGCTATGTCTGTGGAAAAAATGAAGATATTAGACTATTTTATGATTGCAAATGGTTAAGAATGTGATTAAAGGCTCTTTTCATATTTCAAAAGTTTTAGTTTTCGAGGGTAATAGCTATTTCTGTAGAAAAAATGAAGATATTAGACTATTTTATGATTGCAAATGGTAAAGAATGTGATTAAAGGCTCTTTTCCTATTTCAAAAGTCTTAGTTTTTGGGGGTAATAGCTACGTCTGTGGAAAAAATGAAGATATTAGATTATTTTATGATTGCAAATGGTAAAGAATGTGATTAAAGGCTCTTTTCCTATTTCAAAAGTTTTAGTTTTCGAGGGTAATAGCTATGTCTGTGGAAAAAATGAAGATATTAGATTATTTTATGATTGCAAATGGTAAAGAATGTGATTAAAGGCTCTTTTCCTATTTCAAAACTTTTAGTTTTCGAAGGTAATAGCTATGTCCGTGGAAAAAATGAAGATATTAGACTATTTTATGATTGCAAATGGTAAAGAATGTGATTAAAGGCTCTTTTCCTATTTCAAAAGTTTTAGTTTTCGGGGGTAATAGCTACGTCTATGGAAAAAATGAAGATATTAGACTATTTTATGATTGCCATCGTAAAGAATGTGATTAAAAGCTCTTTTCCTATTTCAAAAGTTTTAGTTTTCGAGGGTAATAGCTATGTCTGTGGAAAAAATGAAGATATTAGACTATTTTATGATTGCATATGGTAAAGAATGTGATTAAAGGCTGTTTTCTTATTTCAAACGTTTTAGTTTTCGAGGGTAATAGCTATGTCTGTGGAAAAAATGAAGATATTAGACTATTTCATGATTGCATATGGTATAGAATGTGATTAAAGGCTCTTTTCCTATTTCAAAAGTCTTAGTTTTCGGGGGTAATAGCTACGTTTGTGGAAAAAATGAAGATATTAGATTATTTTATGATTGCACATGGTAAAGAATATGATTAAAGGCTCTTTTCCTATTTCAAAAGTTTTAGTTTTCGAGGGTAATAGCTATGTCTGTGGAAAAAATGAAGATATTTGACTATTTTATGATTGCATATGGTAAGGAATGTGATTAAAGGCTCTTTTCTTATTTGAAAAGTTTTAGTTTTTGGGGGTAATAGCTACGTCTGTGGAAAAAATGAAGATATTAGACTATTTTATGATTGCAAATGGTTAAGAATGTGATAAAAGGCTCTTTTCCTATTTCAAAACTTTTAGTTTTCGAGGGTAATAGCTATTTCTGTAGAAAAAATGAAGATATTAGACTATTTTATGATTGCAAATGGTAAAGAATGTGATTAAAGGCTCTTTTCCTATTTCAAAAGTCTTAGTTTTCGGGGGTAATAGCTACGTCTGTGGAAAAAATGAAGATATTAGATTATTTAATGATTGCAAATGGTAAAGAATGTGATTAAAGGCTCTTTTCCTATTTCAAAAGTTTTAGTTTTCGAGGGTGATAGCTACGTCTGTGGAAAAAATGAAGATATTAGACTATTTTATAATTGCACATGGTAAAGAATGTGATTAAAGGCTCTTTTCCTATTTCAAAAGTTTTAGTTTTCGAGGGTAATAGCTATGTCTGTGGAAAAAAAGAAGATATTAGACTATTTCATGATTGCATATGGTAAAGAATGTGATTAAAGGCTCTTTTCCTATTTCAAAAGTCTTAGTTTTCGGGGGTAATTGCTACATCTGTGGGAAAAATGAAGATATTAGATTATTTTATGATTGCAAGTGGTAGAGAATGTGATTAAAGGCTCTTTTCCTATTTCAAACGTTTTAGTTTTCGAGGGTAATAGCTATGTTTGTAGAAAAAATTAAGATATTAGAATATTTTATGATTGCATATGGTAAAGAATGTGATTAAAGGCTCTTTTCTTATTTCAAAAGTCTTAGTTTTCGGGGGTAATAGCTACGTTTGTGGAAAAAATCAAGATATTAGATTACTTTATGATTGCACATGGTAAAGAATATGATTAAAGGCTCTTTTCCTATTTCAAAAGTTTTAGTTTTCGAGGGTAATAGCTACATATGGGGAAAAAATGAAGATATTAGACTGTTTTATGATTGCACATGGTAAAGAATATGATTAAAGGCTCTTTTCCTATTTCAAAAGTTTTAGTTTTCGGGGGTAATAGCTAAGTCCGTGAAAAAAATGAAGATATTAGACTATTTTATGATTGCACATGGTAAAGAATGTCATTAAAGGCTCTTTTCCTATTTCAAAAGTTTTAGTTTTCGAGGGTAATAGCTATGTCTGTGTTAAAAATGAAGATATTAGACTATTTTATGATTGTATATGGTAAAGAATGTGATTAAAGGCTCTTTTCCAATTTCAAAAGTTTTAGTTTTCGAGGGTAATAGCTACGTCTTTGGAAAAAATGAAGATATTAGACTATATATGATTGCAAATTGTAAAGAATGTGATTAAAGGCTCTTTTCCTATTTCAAAAGTCTTAGTTTTTGGGGGTAATAGCTACGTCTGTGGAAAAAATGAAGATACTAGATTATTTTATGATTGCAAATGGTAAAGAATGTGATTAAAGGCTCTTTTCCTATTTCAAAAGTTTTAGTTTTCGAGGGTAATAGCTATGTCTGTGGAAAAAATGAAGATATTAGACTATTTTATGATTGCACATTTCAAAGAATGTGATTAAAGGCTCTTTTCCTATTTCAAAAGTTTTAGTTTTCGGGGGTAATAGCTACGTCTGTGGAAAAAAGGAAGATATTAGATTATTTTATGATTGCACATGGTAGAGAATATGATTAAAGGCTCTTTTCCTATTTCAAGAGTTTTAGTTTTCGAGGGTAATAGCTACGTCCGTGGAAAAAAATGAAGATATTAGACTATTTTATGATTGCACATGGTAAAGAATGTGATTAAAGGCTCTTTTCCTATTTCAAAAATTTTAGTTTTCGGGGGTAATAGCTACGTCCGTGGAAAAAATGAAGATATTAGATTATTTTATTATTGCACATGGTAAAGAATGTGATTAAAGGCTCTTTTCCTATTTCAAAAGTCTTAGTTTTCGGGGGTAATAGCTACGTTTGTGGAAAAAATGAAGATATTAGACTATTTTATGATTGCACATGGTAAAGAATGTGATTAAAGGCTCTTTAACTATTTCAAGAGTTTTAGTTTTCGAGGATAGTAGCTACGTCTGTGGAAAAAATGAAGATATTAGACTATTTTACTATTGCATATGGTAAAGAATGTGATTAAAGGCTCTTTTCCTATTTCAAAAGTCTTAGTTTTTGGGGGTAATAGCTACGTCTGTGGAAAAAATGAAGATATTAGACTATTTTATGATTGCATATGGTAAAGAATGTGATTAAAGGCTCTTTTCCTATTTCAAAAGTTTTAGTTTTCGAGGGAAATAGCTACGTCTGTGGAAAAAAAGAACATATTAGACTATTTTATGATTGCAAATTGTAAAGAATGTGATTAAAGGCTCTTTTCCTATTTCAAAAGTTTTAGTTTTCGAGGGTATAAGCTATGTTTGTAGAAAAAATTAAGATATTAGAATATTTTATGATTGCATATGGTAAAGAATGTGATTAAAGACTCTTTTCTTATTTCAAAAGTCTTAGTTTTCGGGGGTAATATCTACATCTGTGGAAAAAATGAAGATATTAGACTATTTTATGATTGCACATGGTAAAGAATATGATTATAGGCTCTTTTCCTATTTCAAAAGTTTTAGTTTTCGGGGTTAATAGCTACGTCCGTGAAAAAAATGAAAATATTAGACTATTTTATGATTGCACATGGTAAAGAATGTGATTAAAGGCTCTTTACCTATTTCAAAAGTTTTATTTTTCGAGGGTAATAGCTACGTCTGTAGAAAAAATGAAGATATTAGACTATTTTATGATTGCAAATGGTAAAGAATGTGATTAAAGTCTTTTTTCCTATTTCAAAAGTCTCAGTTTTCGGGGGTAATAGCTACGTCTGTGGAAAAAATGAAGATATTAGATTTTTTTATGATTGCAAATGGTAAAGAATGTGATTAAAGGCTCTTTTCCTATTTCAAAAGTTTTAGTTTTCGAGGGTAATAGCTATGTCTGTGGAAAAAATGAAGATATTAGACTATTTTATGATTGCACATGGTAAAGAATGTCATTAAAGGCTCTTTTCCTATTTCAAAAGTTTTAGTTTTCGAGGGTAATAGCTATGTCTGTGTTAAAAATGAAGATATTAGACTATTTTATGATTGCATATGGTAAAGAATGTGATTAAAGGCTCTTTTCCTATTTCAAAAGTTTTAGTTTTCGAGGGTAATAGCTACGTCTTTGGAAAAAATGAAGATATTAGACTATATATGATTTCAAATGGTAAAGAATGTGATTAAAGGCTCTTTTCCTATTTCAAAAGTCTTAGTTGTCGGGGGTAATAGCTACATCTCTGGAAAAAATGAAGATATTAGATTATTTTATGATTGCAAATGGTAAAGAATGTGATTAAAGGCTCTTTTCCTATTTCAAAAGTTTTAGTTTTCGAGGGTAATAGCTATGTCTGTGGAAAAAATGAAGATATTAGACTATTTTATGATTGCACATGGTAAAGAATGTCATTAAAGGCTCTTTTCATATTTCAAAAGTTTTAGTTTTCGAGGGTAATAGCTATGTCTGTGTTAAAAATGAAGATATTAGACTATTTTATGATTGCATATGGTAAAGAATGTGATTAAAGGCTCTTTTCCTATTTCAAAAATTTTAGTTTTCTGGGGTAATAGCTACGTCCGTGGAAAAAATGAAGATATTAGACTATTTTATTATTGCACTTGGTAAAGAATGTGATTAAAGGCTCTTTTCCTATTTCAAAAGTCTTAGTTTTCGGGGGTAATAGCTACGTTTGTGGAAAAAATGAAGATATTAGACTATTTTATGATTGCACATGGTAAAGAATGTGATTAAAGGCTCTTTTCCTATTTCAAGAGTTTTAGTTTTCGAGGGTAATAGCTACGTCTGTCGAAAAAATGAAGATATTAGACTATTTTATGATTGCAAATGGTAAAGAATGTGATTAAAGGCTCTTTTCCTATTTCAAAAGTTTTAGTTTTCGAGGGTAATAGCTATGTCTGTGGAAAAAATGAAGATATTAGACTATTTTACTATTGCATAAGGTAAAGAATGTGATTAAAGGCTCTTTTCCTATTTCAAAAGTCTTAGTTTTCGGGGGGTAATAGCTACGTCTGTGGAAAAAATGAAGATATTAGACTATTTTATGATTGCATATGGTAAAGAATGTGATTAAAGGCTCTTTTCCTATTTCAAAAGTTTTAGTTTTCGAGGGTAATAGCTACGTCTGTGGAAAAAAAGAACATATTAGACTATTTTATGATTGCAAATGGTAAAGAATGTGATTAAAGGCTCTTTTCCTATTTCAAAAGTTTTAGTTTTCGAGGGTAATAGCTATGTCTGTGGAAAAAATGAAGATATTAGACTATTTTATGATTTCACATGGTAAAGAATATGATTAAAGGCTCTTTTCCTATTTCAAAAGTTTTAGTTTTCGGGGTTAATAGCTACGTCCGTGAAAAAAATGAAAATATTAGACTATTTTATGACTGCACATGGTAAAGAATGTGATTAAAGGCTCTTTACCTATTTCAAAAGTTTTAGTTTTCGAGGGTAATAGCTACGTCTTTAGAAAAAATGAAGCTATTAGACTATTTTATGATTGCAAATGGTAAAGAATGTGATTAAAGACTCTTTTCCTATTTCAAAAGTCTTAGTTTTCGGGGGTAATAGCTACATCTGTGGAAAAAATGAAGATATTAGACTATTTTATGATTTCACATGGTAAAGAATATGATTAAAGGCTCTTTTCCTATTTCAAAAGTTTTAGTTTTCGGGGTTAATAGCTACGTCCGTGAAAAAAATGAAAATATTAGACTATTTTATGATTGCACATGGTAAAGAATGTGATTAAAGGCTCTTTACCTATTTCAAAAGTTTTAGTTTTCGAGGGTAATAGCTACGTCTGTAGAAAAAATGAAGATATTAGACTATTTTATGATTGCAAATGGTAAAGAATGTGATTAAAGGCTCTTTTCCTATTTCAAAAGTCTTAGTTTTCGGGGGTAATAGCTACGTCTGTGAAAAAATGAAGATATTAGATTATTTTATGATTGCAAATGGTAAAGAATGTGATTAAAGGCTCTTTTCCTATTTCAAAAGTTTTAGTTTTTTAGGGTAATAGCTATGTCTGTGGAAAAAATGAAGATATTAGACTATTTTATGATTGCAAATGGCAAAGAATGTGATTAAAGGCTCTTTTCCTATTTCAAAAGTTTTAGTTTACGAGGGTAATAGCTATGTCTGTGGAAAAAATGAACATATTAGACTATTTTATGATTGTATATGGTAAAGAATGTGATTAAAGGCTCTTTTCTTATTTCAAAAGTTTTAGTTTTCGGGGTTAATAGCTACGTCCGTGGAAAAAATGAAGATATTACACTATTTTATGATTGCACATGGTAAAGAATGTGATTAAAGGCTCTTTGCCTATTTCAAAAGTTTTAGTTTTCGAGGGTAATAGCTGTCTGTGGAAAAAATGAAGATATTAGACTATTTTATGATTGCATATGGTAAAGAATGTGATTAAAGTCTCTTTTCCTATTTCAAAAGTCTTAGTTTTCCGGGTCAATAGCTACATCTGTGAAAAAAATGAAGATATTAGATTATTTTGTTATTGCAAATGGTAAAGAATGTGATTAAAGGCTCTTTTCCTATTTCAAAAGTTTTAGTTTTCGAGGGTAATAGCTACGTCCGTGGAAAAAATAAAGATATTAGACTATTTTATGATTGCACATGGTAAAGAATGTGATTAAAGGCATTTTTCCTATTTCAAATGTTTTAGTTTTCGAGGGTAATAGCTACGTCTGTGGAAAAAATGAAGATATTAGACTATTTTATGATTGCAAATGGTAAAGAATGTGATTAAAGGCTCTTTTCCTATTTCAAAAGTCTTAGTTTTTGGGGGTAATAGCTACGTCTGTGGAAAAAATGAAGATATTAGATTACTTTATGATTGCAAATGATAAAGAATGTGATTAAAGGCTCTTTTCCTATTTCAAAAGTCTTAGTTTTCGGGGGTAAGAGCTATGTCTTTGGAAAAAATGAAGATATTAGACTATTTTATGATTGCACATGGTAAAGAATGTGATTAAAGGCTCTTTTCCTATTTCAAAAGTTTTAGTTTTCGAGGGTAATAGCTATGTCTGTGGAAAAAATGAACATATTAGACTATTTCATGATTGCATATGGTAAAGAATGTGATTAAAGGCTCTTTTCCTATTTCAAAAGTTTTAGTTTTCGAGGGTAATAGCTATGTTTGTAGAAAAAATTAAGATATTAGAATATTTTATGATTGCATATGGTAAAGAATGTGATTAAAGACTCTTTTCCTTTTTCAGAAGTCTTAGTTTTCGGGGGTAATAGCTACGTCTGTGGAAAAAGTGAAGATATTAGATTATTTTATGATTGCACATGGTAAAGAATGTGATTAAAGGCTCTTTTCCTATTTCAAAATTTTTAGTTTTCGAGGGTAATAGCTACATCTGTGGAAAAAATGAAGATATTAGACTATTTTATGATTGCACATGGTAAAAAATATGATTAATGGCTCTTTTCATATTTCAAAAGTTTTAGTTTTCGGGGGTAATAGCTACGTCCGTGAAAAAATGAAGATATTAGACTATTTTATGATTATACATGGTAAAGAATGTGATTAAAGGCTCTTTTCCTATTTCAAAAGTTTTAGTTTTCGAGGATAATAGCTATGTCTGTGTTAAAAATGAAGATATTAGAATATTTTATGATTGCATATGGTAAAGAATGTGATTAAAGGCTCTTTTCCTATTTCAAAAGTTTTAGTTTTCGAGGATAATTGCTACGTCTTTGGAAAAAAATGAAGATATTAGATTATTTTATGATTGCAAATGGTTAAGAATGTGATTAAAGGCTCTTTTCCTATTTCAAAAATTTTAGTTTTCGAGGGTAATATCTATGTCCGTGGAAAAAATGAAGATATTAGACTTTTTTATGATTGCACATGGTAAAGAATGTGATTAAAGGCTCTTTTCCTATTTCAAAAGTCTTAGTTTTCGGGGGTAATAGCTACGTTTGTGGAAAAAATGAAAGTATTAGACTATTTTTATGATTGCACATGGTAAAGAATGTGATTAAAGGCTCTTTAACTATTTCAAAAGTTTTAGTTTTCGAGGGTAATAGCTACGTCTGTGGAAAAAATGAAGATATTAGACTATTTTATGATTGCAAATGGTAAAGAATGTGATTAAAGGCTCTTTTCGTATTTCAAAAGTTTTAGTTTTCGAGGGTAATAGCTATGTCTGTGGAAAAAATGAAGATATTAGACTATTTTACTATTGCATATGGTAAAGAATGTGATTAAAGGCTCTTTTCCTATTTCAAAAGTCTTAGTTTTTGGGGGGGTAATAGCTACGTCTGTGGAAAAAATGAAGATATTAGACTATTTTATGATTGCATATGGTAAAGAATGTGATTAAAGGCTCTTTTCCTATTTCAAAAGTTTTAGTTTTCGAGGGTAATAGCTACGTCTGTGGAAAAAATGAAGATATTAGACTATTTTATGATTGCAAATGGTAAAGAATGTGATTAAAGGCTCTTTTCCTATTTCAAAAGTTTTAGTTTTCGAGGGTAATAGCTATGTTTGTAGAAAAAATTAAGATATTAGAATATTTTATGATTGCATATGGTAAAGAATGTGATTAAAGGCTCTTTTCCTATTTCAAAAGTCTTAGTTTTCGGGGGTAATAGCTACGTCTGTGGAAAAAATGAAGATATTAGATTATTTTATGATTGCACATGGTAAAGAATGTGATTAAAGGCTCTTTTCCTATTTCAAAAGTTTTAGTTTTCGAGGGTAATAGCTACATCTGTGGAAAAAAATGAAGATATTAGACTATTTTATGATTGCACATGGTAAAGAATATGATTAAAGGCTCTTTTCCTATTTCAAAAGTTTTAGTTTTCGGGGGTAATAGCTACGTCCGTGAAAAAAATGAAGATATTAGACTATTTTATGATTGCACATGGTAAAGAATGTGATTAAAGGCTCTTTTCCTATTTCAAAAGTTTTAGTTTTCGAGGGTAATAGCTACGTGTGTAGAAAAAATGAAGATATTAGACTATTTTATGATTGCAAATGGTAAAGAATGTGATTAAAGGCTCTTTTCTTATTTCAAAAGTTTTAGTTTTCGGGGGTAATAGCTACGTCTGTGGAAAAAATGAAGATCTTAGACTATTTTATGATTGCACATGGTAAAGAATGTGATTAAAGGCTCTTTGCATATTTGAAAAGTTTTAGTTTTCGAGGGTAATGGCTGTCTGTGGAAAAAATGAAGATATTAGACTATTTTATGATTGCATATGGTAAAGAATGTGATTAAAGGCTCTTTTCCTATTTCAAAAGTCTTAGTTTTCGGGGTCAATAGCTACATCTGTGGAAAAAATGAAGATATTAGATTATTTTATGATTGCAAATGGTAAAGAATGTGATTAAAGGCTCTTTTCCTATTTCAAAATTTTTAGTTTTCGAGGGTAATAGCTACATCTGTGGAAAAAATGAAGATATTAGACTATTTTATGATTGCACATGGTAAAAAATATGATTAATGGCTCTTTTCATATTTCAAAAGTTTTAGTTTTCGGGGGTAATAGCTACGTCCGTGAAAAAATGAAGATATTAGACTATTTTATGATTATACATGGTAAAGAATGTGATTAAAGGCTCTTTTCCTATTTCAAAAGTTTTAGTTTTCGAGGATAATAGCTATGTCTGTGTTAAAAATGAAGATATTAGAATATTTTATGATTGCATATGGTAAAGAATGTGATTAAAGGCTCTTTTCCTATTTCAAAAGTTTTAGTTTTTGAGGATAATTGCTACGTCTTTGGAAAAAAATGAAGATATTAGATTATTTTATGATTGCAAATGGTTAAGAATGTGATTAAAGGCTCTTTTCCTATTTCAAAAATTTTAGTTTTCGAGGGTAATATCTATGTCCGTGGAAAAAATGAAGATATTAGACTTTTTTATGATTGCACATGGTAAAGAATGTGATTAAAGGCTCTTTTCCTATTTCAAAAGTCTTAGTTTTCGGGGGTAATAGCTACGTTTGTGGAAAAAATGAAGATATTAGACTATTTTATGATTGCACATGGTAAAGAATGTGATTAAAGGCTCTTTAACTATTTCAAAAGTTTTAGTTTTCGAGGGTAATAGCTACGTCTGTGGAAAAAATGAAGATATTAGACTATTTTATGATTGCAAATGGTAAAGAATGTGATTAAAGGCTCTTTTCCTATTTCAAAAGTTTTAGTTTTCGAGGGTAATAGCTATGTCTGTGGAAAAAATGAAGATATTAGACTATTTTACTATTGCATATGGTAAAGAATGTGATTAAAGGCTCTTTTCCTATTTCAAAAGTCTTAGTTTTTGGGGGTAATAGCTACGTCTGTGGAAAAAATGAAGATATTAGACTATTTTATGATTGCATATGGTAAAGAATGTGATTAAAGGCTCTTTTCCTATTTCAAAAGTTTTAGTTTTCGAGGGTAATAGCTACGTCTGTGGAAAAAATGAAGATATTAGACTATTTTATGATTGCAAATGGTAAAGAATGTGATTAAAGGCTCTTTTCCTATTTCAAAAGTTTTAGTTTTCGAGGGTAATAGCTATGTTTGTAGAAAAAATTAAGATATTAGAATATTTTATGATTGCATATGGTAAAGAATGTGATTAAAGGCTCTTTTCCTATTTCAAAAGTCTTAGTTTTCGGGGGTAATAGCTATGTCTGTGGAAAAAATGAAGATATTAGATTATTTTATGATTGCACATGGTAAAGAATGTGATTAAAGACTCTTTTCCTATTTCAAAAGTTTTAGTTTTCGAGGGTAATAGCTACATCTGTGGAAAAAATGAAGATATTAGACTATTTTATGATTGCACATGGTAAAGAATATGATTAAAGGCTCTTTTCCTATTTCAAAAGTTTTAGTTTTCGGGGTAATAGCTACGTCCGTGAAAAAAATGAAGATATTAGACTATTTTATGATTGCACATGGTAAAGAATGTGATTAAAGGCTCTTTTCCTATTTCAAAAGTTTTAGTTTTCGAGGGTAATAGCTACGTCTGTAGAAAAAATGAAGATATTAGACTCTTTATGATTGCAAATGGTAAAGAATGTGATTAAAGGCTCTTTTCTTATTTCAAAAGTTTTAGTTTTCGGGGGTAATAGCTACGTCTGTGGAAAAAATGAAGATCTTAGACTATTTTATGATTGCACATGGTAAAGAATGTGATTAAAGGCTCTTTGCATATTTGAAAAGTTTTAGTTTTCGAGGGTAATGGCTGTCTGTTGAAAAAATGAAGATATTAGACTATTTTATGATTGCATATGGTAAAGAATGTGATTAAAGGCTCTTTTCCTATTTCAAAAGTCTAAGTTTTCGGGGTCAATAGCTACATCTGTGGAAAAAATGAAGATATTAGATTATTTTATGATTGCAAATGGTAAAGAATGTGATTAAAGGCTCTTTTCTTATTTCAAAAGTTTTAGTTTTCGGGGGTAATAGCTACGTCTGTGGAAAAAATGAAGATCTTAGACTATTTTATGATTGCACATGGTAAAGAATGTGATTAAAGGCTCTTTGCCTATTTCAAAAGTTTTAGTTTTCGAGGGTAATAGCTGTCTGTGGAAAAAATGAAGATATTAGACTATTTTATGATTGCATATGGTAAAGAATGTGATTAAAGGCTCTTTTCCTATTTCAAAAGTCTTAGTTTTCGGGGTCAATAGCTACATCTGTGGAAAAAATGAAGATATTAGATTATTTTATTATTGCAAATGGTAAAGAATGTGATTAAAGGCTCTTTTCCTATTTCAAAAGTTTTAGTTTTCGAGGGTAATAGCTACGTCTGTGGAAAAAATGAAGATATTAGACTATTTTATGATTGCATATGGTAAAGAATGTGATTAAAGGCTCTTTTTCTATTTCAAAAGTTTTAGTTTTCGAGGGTAATTGCTATGTCTGTGCAAAAAATGAAGATATTAGACTATTTTATGATTGCATATGGTAAAGAATGTGATTAAAGGCTCTTTTCCTATTTCAAAAGTCTTAGTTTTCGGGGGTAATAGCTACGTCTGTGGAAAAAATGAAGATATTAGATTATTTTATGATTGCACATGGTAAAGAATGTGATTAAAGACTCTTTTCCTATTTCAAAAGTTTTAGTTTTCGAGGGTAATAGCTACATCTGTGGAAAAAATGAAGATATTAGACTATTTTATGATTGCACATGGTAAAGAATATGATTAAAGGCTCTTTTCCTATTTCAAAAGTTTTAGTTTTCGGGGGTAATAGCTACGTCCGTGAAAAAAAATGAAGATATTAGACTATTTTATGATTGCACATGGTAAAGAATGTGATTAAAGGCTCTTTTCCTATTTCAAAAGTTTTAGTTTTCGAGGGTAATAGCTACGTGTGTAGAAAAAATGACGATATTAGACTATTTTATGATTGCAAATGGTAAAGAATGTGATTAAAGGCTCTTTTCCTATTTCAAAAGTCTTAGTTTTCGGGGGTAATAGCTATGTCTGTGGAAAAAATGAAGATATTAGATTATTTTATGATTGCAAATGGTAAAGAATGTGATTAAAGGCTCTTTTCTTATTTCAAAAGTTTTAGTTTTCGGGGGTAATAGCTACGTCTGTGGAAAAAATGAAGATCTTAGACTATTTTATGATTGCACATGGTAAAGAATGTGATTAAAGGCTCTTTGCCTATTTGAAAAGTTTTAGTTTTCGAGGGTAATAGCTGTCTGTGGAAAAAATGAAGATATTAGACTATTTTATGATTGCATATGGTAAAGAATGTGATTAAAGGATCTTTTCCTATTTCAAAAGTCTAAGTTTTCGGGGTCAATAGCTACATCTGTGGAAAAAATGAAGATATTAGATTATTTTATTATTGCAAATGGTAAAGAATTTGATTAAAGGCTCTTTTCCTATTTCAAAAGTTTTAGTTTTCGAGGGTAATAGCTACGTCTGTGGAAAAAATGAAGATATTAGACTATCTTATGATTGCATATGGTAAAGAATGTGATTAAAGGCTCTTTTCCTATTTCAAAAGTTTTAGTTTTCGAGGGTAATTGCTATGTCAGTGGAAAAAATGAAGATATTAGACTATTTTATGATTGCATATGGTAAAGAATGTGATTAAAGGCTCTTTTCCTATTTCAAAAGTCTTAGTTTTCGGGGGTAAGAGCTACGTCTTTGGAAAAAATGAAGATATTAGGTTATTTTATGATTGCAAATGGTAAAGAATGTGATTAAAGGCTCTTTTCCTATTTTAAAAGTTTTAGTTTTCGGGAGTAATAGCTACGTCTGTGGAAAAAATGAAGATATTAGACTATTTTATGATTGCATATGGTAAAGAATATGATTAAAGGCTCTTTTCCTACTTCAAAAGTTTTAGTTTTCGAGGGTAATAGCTACGTCTGTGGAAAAAATGAAGATATTAGACTATTTTATGATTGCAAATGGTAAAGAATGTGATTAAAGGTTCTTTTCCTATTTCAAAAGTTTTAGTTTTCGAGGGTAATAGCTATGTCTGTAGAAAAAATTAAGATATTAGAATATTTTATGATTGCATATGGTAAAGAATGTGATTAAAGGCTCTTTTCCTATTTCAAAAGTCTTAGTTTTCGGGGGTAATAGCTACGTCTGTGGAAAAAATGAAGATATTAGATTATTTTATGATTGCACATGGTAAAGAATGTGATTAAAGGCTCTTTTCCTATTTCAAAAGTTTTAGTTTTCGAGGGTAATAGCTACATCTGTGGAAAAAATGAAGATATGAGACTATTTTATGATTGCACATGGTAAAGAATATGATTAAAGGCTCTTTTCCTATTTCAATAGTTTTAGTTTTCGGGGGTAATAGCTACGTCCGTGAAAAAAAATGAATATATTAGACTATTTTATGATTGCACATGGTAAAGAATGTGATTAAAGGTTCTTTTCCTATTTCAAAAGTTTTAGTTTTCGAGGGTAATAGCTACGTCTGAGGAAAAAATGAAGATATTAGACTATGTTATGATTGCACATGGTAAAGAATATGATTAAAGGGTCTTTCCTATTTCAAAAGTTTTAGTTTTCGAGGGTAATAGCTACGTCCGTGGAAAAAATGAAGATATTAGACTATTTTATGATTGCACATGGTAAAGAATGTGATTAAAGGCTCTTTTCTATTTCAAAAGTTTTAGTTTTCGAGGGTAATAGCTATGTCTGTGTTAAAAATGAAGATATTAGACTATTTTATGATCGCACATTATAAAGAATGTGATTAAAGGCTCTTTTCCTATTGCAAAAGTTTTAGTTTTCGAGGATAATAGCTACGTCTTTGGAAAAAATGAAGATATTAGACTATTTTATGATTGCAAATGGTAAAGAATGTGATTAAAGGCTCTTTAACTATTTCAAAAGTTTTAGTTTTCGAGGGTAATAGCTACGTCTGTGGAAAAAATGAAGATATTAGACTATTTTATGATTGCACATGGTAAAGAATATGATTAAAGGCTCTTTTCCTATTTCAATAGTTTTAGTTTTCGGGGGTAATAGCTACGTCCGTGAAAAAAAAATGAATATATTAGACTATTTTATGATTGCACATGGTAAAGAATGTGATTAAAGGTTCTTTTCCTATTTCAAAAGTTTTAGTTTTCGAGGGTAATAGCTACGTCTGAGGAAAAAAATGAAGATATTAGACTATGTTATGATTGCACATGGTAAAGAATGTGATTAAAGGCTCTTTTCCTATTTCAAAAGTTTTAGTTTTTGAGGGTAATAGCTACGTCTATGGAAAAAATGAAGATATTAGACTATTTTATGATTGCAAATGGTAAGGAATGTGATTAAAGGCTCTTTTCCTATTTCAAAAGTTTTAGTTTTCGAGGGTAATAGCTATGTTTGTAGAAAAAATTAAGATATTAGATTATTTTATGATTGCACATGGTAAAGAATGTGATTAAAGACTCTTTTCCTATTTCAAAAGTTTTAGTTTTCGAGGGTAATAGCTACATCTGTGGAAAAAATGAAGAGATTAGACTATTTTATGATTGCACATGGTAAAGAATATGATTAAAGGCTCTTTCCCTATTTCAAAAGTTTTAGTTTTCGGGGGTAATAGCTACGTCTGTGAAAAAAATGAAGATATTAGACTATTTTATGATTGTACATGGTAAAGAATGTGATTAAAGGCTCTTTTTCTATTTCAAAAGTGTTAGTTTTCGAGGGTAATAGCTACGTCTGTGGAAAAAATGAAGATATTAGACTATTTTATGATTGCATATGGTAAAGAATGTGATTAAAGGCTCTTTTCCTATTTCAAAAGTTTTAGTTTTCGAGGGTAATTGCTATGTCTGTGCAAAAAATGAAGATATTAGACTATTTTATGATTGCATATGGTAAAGAATGTGATTAAAGGCTCTTTTCCTATTTCAAAAGTCTTAGTTTTCGGGGGTAATAGCTACGTCTGTGGAAAAAATGAAGATATTAGATTATTTTATGATTGCACATGGTAAAGAATGTGATTAAAGACTCTTTTCCTATTTCAAAAGTTTTAGTTTTCGAGGGTAATAGCTACATCTGTGGAAAAAATGAAGATATTAGACTATTTTATGATTGCACATGGTAAAGAATGTGATTAAAGGCTCTTTTCCTATTTCAAAAGTTTTAGTTTTCGAGGGTAATAGCTACGTGTGTAGAAAAAATGACGATATTAGACTATTTTATGATTGCAAATGGTAAAGAATGTGATTAAAGGCTCTTTTCCTATTTCAAAAGTCTTAGTTTTCGGGGGTAATAGCTATGTCTGTGGAAAAAATGAAGATATTAGATTATTTTATGATTGCAAATGGTAAAGAATGTGATTAAAGGCTCTTTTCTTATTTCAAAAGTTTTAGTTTTCGGGGGTAATAGCTACGTCTGTGGAAAAAATGAAGATCTTAGACTATTTTATGATTGCACATGGTAAAGAATGTGATTAAAGGCTCTTTGCCTATTTGAAAAGTTTTAGTTTTCGAGGGTAATAGCTGTCTGTGGAAAAAATGAAGATATTAGACTATTTTATGATTGCATATGGTAAAGAATGTGATTAAAGGCTCTTTTTCTATTTCAAAAGTTTTAGTTTTCGAGGGTAATAGCTACGTCCGTGGAAAAAATGAAGATATTAGACTATTTTATGATTGCACATGGTAAAGAATGTGATTAAAGGCTCTTTTTCTATTTCAAAAGTTTTAGTTTTCGAGGGTAATAGCTATGTCTGTGTTAAAAATGAAGATATTAGACTATTTTATGATCGCACATTATAAAGAATGTGATTAAAGGCTCTTTTCCTATTGCAAAAGTTTTAGTTTTCGAGGATAATAGCTACGTCTTTGGAAAAAATGAAGATATTAGACTATTTTATGATTGCAAATGGTAAAGAATGTGATTAAAGGCTCTTTAACTATTTCAAAAGTTTTAGTTTTCGAGGGTAATAGCTACGTCTGTGGAAAAAATGAAGATATTAGACTATTTTATGATTGCACATGGTAAAGAATATGATTAAAGGCTCTTTTCCTATTTCAATAGTTTTAGTTTTCGGGGGTAATAGCTACGTCCGTGAAAAAAAAATGAATATATTAGACTATTTTATGATTGCACATGGTAAAGAATGTGATTAAAGGTTCTTTTCCTATTTCAAAAGTTTTAGTTTTCGAGGGTAATAGCTACGTCTGAGGAAAAAATGAAGATATTAGACTATGTTATGATTGCACATGGTAAAGAATGTGATTAAAGGCTCTTTTCCTATTTCAAAAGTTTTAGTTTTCGAGGGTAATAGCTACGTCTATGGAAAAAATGAAGATATTAGACTATTTTATGATTGCAAATGGTAAGGAATGTGATTAAAGGCTCTTTTCCTATTTCAAAAGTTTTAGTTTTCGAGGGTAATAGCTATGTTTGTAGAAAAAATTAAGATATTAGATTATTTTATGATTGCACATGGTAAAGAATGTGATTAAAGACTCTTTTCCTATTTCAAAAGTTTTAGTTTTCGAGGGTAATAGCTACATATGTGGAAAAAATGAAGATATTAGACTATTTTATGATTGCACATGGTAAAGAATATGATTAAAGGCTCTTTCCCTATTTCAAAAGTTTTAGTTTTCGGGGGTAATAGCTACGTCCGTGAAAAAAATGAAGATATTAGACTATTTTATGATTGTACATGGTAAAGAATGTGATTAAAGGCTCTTTTCCTATTTCAAAAGTGTTAGTTTTCGAGGGTAATAGCTACGTCTGTGGAAAAAATGAAGATATTAGATTATTTTATGATTGCACATGGTAAAGAATGTGATTAAAGACTCTTTTCCTATTTCAAAAGTTTTAGTTTTCGAGGGTAATAGCTACATCTGTGGAAAAAATGAAGATATTAGACTATTTTATGATTGCACATGGTAAAGAATATGATTAAAGGCTCTTTCCCTATTTCAAAAGTTTTAGTTTTCGGGGGTAATAGCTACGTCCGTGAAAAAAAATGAAGATATTAGACTATTTTATGATTGCACATGGTAAAGAATGTGATTAAAGACTCTTTTCCTATTTCAAAAGTTTTAGTTTTCGAGGGTAATAGCTACATCTGTGGAAAAAATGAAGAGATTAGACTATTTTATGATTGCACATGGTAAAGAATATGATTAAAGGCTCTTTCCCTATTTCAAAAGTTTTAGTTTTCGGGGGTAATAGCTACGTCCGTGAAAAAAATGAAGATATTAGACTATTTTATGATTGTACATGGTAAAGAATGTGATTAAAGGCTCTTTTCCTATTTCAAAAGTGTTAATTTTCGAGGGTAATAGCTACGTCTGTGGAAAAAATGAAGATATTAGACTATTTTATGATTGCATATGGTAAAGAATGTGATTAAAGGCTCTTTTCCTATTTCAAAAGTTTTAGTTTTCGAGGGTAATTGCTATGTCTGTGCAAAAAATGAAGATATTAGACTATTTTATGATTGCATATGGTAAAGAATGTGATTAAAGGCTCTTTTCCTATTTCAAAAGTCTTAGTTTTCGGGGGTAATAGCTACGTCTGTGGAAAAAATGAAGATATTAGATTATTTTATGATTGCACATGGTAAAGAATGTGATTAAAGACTCTTTTCCTATTTCAAAAGTTTTAGTTTTCGAGGGTAATAGCTACATCTGTGGAAAAAATGAAGATATTAGACTATTTTATGATTGCACATGGTAAAGAATATGATTAAAGGCTCTTTTCCTATTTCAAAAGTTTTAGTTTTCGGGGGTAATAGCTACGTCCGTGAAAAAAAATGAAGATATTAGACTATTTTATGATTGCACATGGTAAAGAATGTGATTAAAGGCTCTTTTCCTATTTCAAAAGTTTTAGTTTTCGAGGGTAATAGCTACGTGTGTAGAAAAAATGACGATATTAGACTATTTTATGATTGCAAATGGTAAAGAATGTGATTAAAGGCTCTTTTCCTATTTCAAAAGTCTTAGTTTTCGGGGGTAATAGCTATGTCTGTGGAAAAAATGAAGATATTAGATTATTTTATGATTGCAAATGGTAAAGAATGTGATTAAAGGCTCTTTTCTTATTTCAAAAGTTTTAGTTTTCGGGGGTAATAGCTACGTCTGTGGAAAAAATGAAGATCTTAGACTATTTTATGATTGCACATGGTAAAGAATGTGATTAAAGGCTCTTTGCCTATTTGAAAAGTTTTAGTTTTCGAGGGTAATAGCTGTCTGTGGAAAAAATGAAGATATTAGACTATTTTATGATTGCATATGGTAAAGAATGTGATTAAAGGCTCTTTTTCTATTTCAAAAGTTTTAGTTTTCGAGGGTAATAGCTACGTCCGTGGAAAAAATGAAGATATTAGACTATTTTATGATTGCACATGGTAAAGAATGTGATTAAAGGCTCTTTTTCTATTTCAAAAGTTTTAGTTTTCGAGGGTAATAGCTATGTCTGTGTTAAAAATGAAGATATTAGACTATTTTATGATCGCACATTATAAAGAATGTGATTATAGGCTCTTTTCCTATTGCAAAAGTTTTAGTTTTCGAGGATAATAGCTACGTCTTTGGAAAAAATGAAGATATTAGACTATTTTATGATTGCAAATGGTAAAGAATGTGATTAAAGGCTCTTTAACTATTTCAAAAGTTTTAGTTTTCGAGGGTAATAGCTACGTCTGTGGAAAAAATGAAGATATTAGACTATTTTATGATTGCACATGGTAAAGAATATGATTAAAGGCTCTTTTCCTATTTCAATAGTTTTAGTTTTCGGGGGTAATAGCTACGTCCGTGAAAAAAAAATGAATATATTAGACTATTTTATGATTGCACATGGTAAAGAATGTGATTAAAGGTTCTTTTCCTATTTCAAAAGTTTTAGTTTTCGAGGGTAATAGCTACGTCTGAGGAAAAAATGAAGATATTAGACTATTTTATGATTGCATATGGTAAAGAATGTGATTAAAGGCTCTTTTTCTATTTCAAAAGTTTTAGTTTTCGAGGGTAATAGCTACGTCTATGGAAAAAATGAAGATATTAGACTATTTTATGATTGCAAATGGTAAGGAATGTGATTAAAGGCTCTTTTCCTATTTCAAAAGTTTTAGTTTTCGAGGGTAATAGCTATGTTTGTAGAAAAAATTAAGATATTAGATTATTTTATGATTGCACATGGTAAAGAATGTGATTAAAGACTCTTTCCTATTTCAAAAGTTTTAGTTTTCGAGGGTAATAGCTACATCTGTGGAAAAAATGAAGAGATTAGACTATTTTATGATTGCACATGGTAAAGAATATGATTAAAGGCTCTTTCCCTATTTCAAAAGTTTTAGTTTTCGGGGGTAATAGCTACTTCCGTGAAAAAAATGAAGATATTAGACTATTTTATGATTGTACATGGTAAAGAATGTGATTAAAGGCTCTTTTCCTATTTCAAAAGTGTTAGTTTTCGAGGGTAATAGCTACGTCTGTGGAAAAAATGAAGATATTAGACTATTTTATGATTGCATATGGTAAAGAATGTGATTAAAGGCTCTTTTCCTATTTCAAAAGTCTTAGTTTTCGGGGGTAATAGCTACGTCTGTGGAAAAAATGAAGATATTAGATTATTTTATGATTGCACATGGTAAAGAATGTGATTAAAGACTCTTTTCCTATTTCAAAAGTTTTAGTTTTCGAGGGTAATAGCTACATCTGTGGAAAAAATGAAGATATTAGACTATTTTATGATTGCACATGGTAAAGAATATGATTAAAGGCTCTTTCCCTATTTCAAAAGTTTGCACATGGTAAAGAATATGATTAAAGGCTCTTTTCCTATTTCAAAAGTTTTACTTTTCGGGGGTAATAGCTACATCCGTGAAAAAAAAATGAATATATTAGACTATTTTATGATTGCACATGGTAAAGAATGTGATTAAAGGTTCTTTTCCTATTTCAAAAGTTTTAGTTTTCGAGGGTAATAGCTACGTCTGAGGAAAAAATGAAGATATTAGACTATGTTATGATTGCACATGGTAAAGAATGTGATTAAAGGCTCTTTTCCTATTTCAAAAGTTTTAGTTTTCGAGGGTAATAGCTACGTCTATGGAAAAAATGAAGATATTAGACTATTTTATGATTGCAAATGGTAAGGAATGTGATTAAAGGCTCTTTTCCTATTTCAAAAGTTTTAGTTTTCGAGGGTAATAGCTATGTTTGTAGAAAAAATTAAGATATTAGATTATTTTATGATTGCACATGGTAAAGAATGTGATTAAAGACTCTTTTCCTATTTCAAAAGTTTTAGTTTTCGAGGGTAATAGCTACATCTGTGGAAAAAATGAAGAGATTAGACTATTTTATGATTGCACATGGTAAAGAATATGATTAAAGGCTCTTTCCCTATTTCAAAAGTTTTAGTTTTCGGGGGTAATAGCTACGTCCGTGAAAAAAATGAAGATATTAGACTATTTTATGATTGTACATGGTAAAGAATGTGATTAAAGGCTCTTTTCCTATTTCAAAAGTGTTAGTTTTCGAGGGTAATAGCTACGTCTGTGGAAAAAATGAAGATATTAGACTATTTTATGATTGCATATGGTAAAGAATGTGATTAAAGGCTCTTTTCCTATTTCAAAAGTTTTAGTTTTCGAGGGTAATTGCTATGTCTGTGGAAAAAATGAAGATATTAGACTATTTTATGATTGCACATGGTAAAGAATATGATTAAAGGCTCTTTCCCTATTTCAAAAGTTTTAGTTTTCGGGGGTAATAGCTACGTCCGTGAAAAAAAATGAAGATATTAGACTATTTTATGATTGCACATGGTAAAGAATGTGATTAAAGGCTCTTTTCCTATTTCAAAAGTTTTAGTTTTCGAGGGTAATAGCTACGTGTGTAGAAAAAATGACGATATTAGACTATTTTATGATTGCAAATGGTAAAGAATGTGATTAAAGGCTCTTTTCCTATTTCAAAAGTCTTAGTTTTCGGGGGTAATAGCTATGTCTGTGGAAAAAATGAAGATATTAGATTATTTTATGATTGCAAATGGTAAAGAATGTGATTAAAGGCTCTTTTCTTATTTCAA
>NW_027064866.1:0-24183 GCF_032884065.1 Artemia franciscana
TCAAAAGTTTTAGTTTTCGAGGGTAATAGCTACGTATGTTGAAAAAATGAAGATATTAGACTATTTTATGATTGCACATGGTAAAGAATATGATTAAAGGCTCTTTTCCTATTTCAAAAGTTTTAGTTTTCGAGGGTAATAGCTACGTATGTTGAAAAAATGAAGATATTAAACTATTTTCTGATTGAAAATGGTAAAGAATGTGATTAAAGGCTCTTTTCCTATTTCAAAAGTTTTAGTTTTCGAGGGTAATAGCTTTGTCTGTGTAAAAAATGAAGATATTAGACTATTTTATGATTGCAAATGGTAAAGAATGTGATTAAAGGCTCTTTTCCTATTTCAAAGGTTTTAGTTTTCGAGGGTAATAGCTATGTCTGTGGAAAAAATGAAGATATTAGACTATTTTATGATTGCACATGGTAAAGAATGTGATTAAAGGCTCTTTTCCTATTTCAAAAGTTTTAGTTTTTGAGGGTAATAGCTACGTATGTTGAAGAAATGAAGATAAGAGACTATTTTATGATTGCAAATGGTAAAGAATGTGATTAAAGGCTCTTTTCCTATGTCAAAAGTTTTAGTTTTTGAGGGTAATAGCTACCTATGTTGAAAAAATGAAGATATTAGACTATTTTATTATTGCAAATGGTAAAGAATGTGATTAAAGGCTCTTTTCCTATGTCAAAAGTTTTAGTTTTCGAGGGTAATAGCTTTGTCTGTGGAAAAAATGAAGATATTAGACAATTTTATGATTGCACATGGTAAAGAATGTGATTAAAGGCTCTTTTCCTATTTCAAAACTTTTAGTTTTCGAGGGTAATAGCTACGTATGTTGAAAAAATGAAGATATTAGACTATTTTATGATTGCAAATGGTAAAGAATGTGATTAAAGGCTCTTTTCCTATGTCAAAAGTTTTAGTTTTCGAGGGTAATAGCTACGTATGTTGAAAAAATGAAGATATTAGACAATTTTATAATTGCACATAGTAAAGAATGTGATTAAAGGCTCTTTTCCTATTTCAAAAGTTTTAGTTTTCGAGGGTAATAGCTACGTATGTTGAAAAAATGAAGATATTAGACTATTTTATGATTGCACATGGTAAAGAATGTGATTAAAGGCTCTTTTCCTATTTCAAAAGTTTTAGTTTTCGAGGGTAATAGCTACGTATGTTGAAAAAATGAAGATATTAGACAATTTTATGATTGCACATGGTAAAGAATGTGATTAAAGGCTCTTTTCCTATGTCAAAATTTTAGTTTTCGAGGGTAATAGCTACGTATGTTGAAAAAATGAAGATATTAGACTATTTTATGATTGCACAGGGTAAAGAATGTGATTAAAGGCTCTTTTCCTATTTCAAAAGTTTTAGTTTTAGAGGGTAATAACTACGTATGTTGAAAAAATGAAGATATTAGACTATTTTATGATTGTAAATGGTAAAGAATGTGATTAAAGGCTCTTTTTCTATGTGAAAAGTTCTAGTTTTCGAGGGTAATAGCTACGTATGTTGAAAAAATGAAGATATTAGACAATTTTATGATTGCACATGGTAAAGAATGTGATTAAAGGCTCTTTTCCTATTTCAAAAGTTTTAGTTTTCGAGGGTAATAGCTACGTATGTTGAAAAAATGAAGATATTAGACAATTTTATGATTGCACATGGTAAAGAATGTGATTAAAGGCTCTTTTCCTATTTCAAAAGTTTTAGTTTTAGAGGGTAATAGCTACGTATGTTGAAAAAATGAAGATATTAGACTATTTTATGATTGCACATGGTAAAGAATGTGATTAAAGGCTCTTTTCCTATTTCAAAAGTTTTAGTTTTCGAGGGTAATAGCTAAGTATGTTGAAAAAATGAAGATATTAGACAATTTTATGATTGCACATGGTAAAGAATGTGATTAAAGGCTCTTTTCCTATTTCAAAAGTTTTAGTTTTCGAGGGTAATAGCTACGTATGTTGAAAAAATGAAGATATTAGACAATTTTATGATTGCACATGGTAAAGAATGTGATTAAAGGCTCTTTTCCTATTTCAAAAGTTTTAGTTTTAGAGGGTAATAGCTACGTATGTTGAAAAAATGAAGATATTAGACTATTTTATGATTGCAAATGTTAAAGAATGTGATTAAAGGCTCTTTTCCTATTTCAAAAGTTTTAGTTTTCGAGGGTAATAGCTCTGTCTGTGGAAAAAATGAAGATATTAGACTATTTTATGATTGCACAAGGTAAAGAATGTGATTAAAGGCTCTTTTCCTATGTCAAAAGTTTTAGGTTTCGAGGGTAATAGCTACGTATGTTGAAAAAATGAAGATATTAGACTATTTTATGATTGCAAATGGTAAAGAATGTGATTAAAGGCTCTTTTCCTATGTCAAAAGTTTTAGTTTTCGAGGGTAATAGCTACGTATGTTGAAAAAATGAAGATATTAGACTATTTTATGATTGAAAATGGTAAAGAATGTGATTAAAGGCTCTTTTCCTATTTCAAAAGTTTTAGTTTTCGAGGGTAATAGCTTTGTCTGTGGAAAAAATGAAGATATTAGACTATTTTATGATTGCAAATGGTAAAGAATGTGATTAAAGGCTCTTTTCCTATGTCAAAAGTTTTAGTTTTCGAGGGTAATAGCTTTGTCTGTGGAAAAAATGAAGATATTAGACTATTTTATGATTGCAAATGGTAAAGAATGTGATTAAAGGCTCTTTTCCTATTTCAAAAGTTTTAGTTTTCGAGGGTAATAGCTATGTCTGTGGAAAAAATGAAGATATTAGACTATTTTATAATTGCACATGGTAAAGAATGTGATTAAAGGCTCTTTTCCTATTTCAAAAGTTTTAGTTTTTGAGGGTAATAGCTACGTATGTTGAAGAAATGAAGATAAGAGACTATTTTATGATTGCAAATGGTAAAGAATGTGATTAAAGGCTCTTTTCCTATGTCAAAAGTTTTAGTTTTTGAGGGTAATAGCTACGTATGTTGAAAAAATGAAGATATTAGACTATTTTATTATTGCAAATGGTAAAGAATGTGATTAAAGGCTCTTTTCCTATGTCAAAAGTTTTAGTTTTCGAGGGTAATAGCTTTGTCTGTGGAAAAAATGAAGATATTAGACAATTTTATGATTGCACATGGTAAAGAATGTGATTAAAGGCTCTTTTCCTATTTCAAAACTTTTAGTTTTCGAGGGTAATAGCTACGTATGTTGAAAAAATGAAGATATTAGACTATTTTATGATTGCAAATGGTAAAGAATGTGATTAAAGGCTCTTTTCCTATGTCAAAAGTTTTAGTTTTCGAGGGTAATAGCTACGTATGTTGAAAAAATGAAGATATTAGACAATTTTATAATTGCACATAGTAAAGAATGTGATTAAAGGCTCTTTTCCTATTTCAAAAGTTTTAGTTTTCGAGGGTAATAGCTACGTATGTTGAAAAAATGAAGATATTAGACTATTTTATGATTGCACATGGTAAAGAATGTGATTAAAGGCTCTTTTCCTATGTGAAAAGTTTTAGTTTTCGAGGGTAATAGCTACGTATGTTGAAAAAATGAAGATATTAGACAATTTTATGATTGCACATGGTAAAGAATATGATTAAAGGCTCTTTTCCTATGTCAAAATTTTAGTTTTCGAGGGTAATAGCTACGTATGTTGAAAAAATGAAGATATTAGACTATTTTATGATTGCACAGGGTAAAGAATGTGATTAAAGGCTCTTTTCCTATTTCAAAAGTTTTAGTTTTAGAGGGTAATAACTACGTATGTTGAAAAAATGAAGATATTAGACTATTTTATGATTGTAAATGGTAAAGAATGTGATTAAAGGCTCTTTTCCTATGTGAAAAGTTCTAGTTTTCGAGGGTAATAGCTACGTATGTTGAAAAAATGAAGATATTAGACAATTTTATGATTGCACATGGTAAAGAATGTGATTAAAGGCTCTTTTCCTATTTCAAAAGTTTTAGTTTTCGAGGGTAATAGCTACGTATGTTGAAAAAATGAAGATATTAGACAATTTTATGATTGCACATGGTAAAGAATGTGATTAAAGGCTCTTTTCCTATTTCAAAAGTTTTAGTTTTAGAGGGTAATAGCTACGTATGTTGAAAAAATGAAGATATTAGACTATTTTATGATTGCACATGGTAAAGAATGTGATTAAAGGCTCTTTTCCTATTTCAAAAGTTTTAGTTTTCGAGGGTAATAGCTAAGTATGTTGAAAAAATGAAGATATTAGACAATTTTATGATTGCACATGGTAAAGAATGTGATTAAAGGCTCTTTTCCTATTTCAAAAGTTTTAGTTTTCGAGGGTAATAGCTACGTATGTTGAAAAAATGAAGATATTAGACAATTTTATGATTGCACATGGTAAAGAATGTGATTAAAGGCTCTTTTCCTATTTCAAAAGTTTTAGTTTTAGAGGGTAATAGCTACGTATGTTGAAAAAATGAAGATATTAGACTATTTTATGATTGCAAATGTTAAAGAATGTGATTAAAGGCTCTTTTCCTATTTCAAAAGTCTTAGTTTTCGAGGGTAATAGCTCTGTCTGTGGAAAAAATGAAGATATTAGACTATTTTATGATTGCACAAGGTAAAGAATGTGATTAAAGGCTCTTTTCCTATGTCAAAAGTTTTAGGTTTCGAGGGCAATAGCTACGTATGTTGAAAAAATGAAGATATTAGACTATTTTATGATTGCAAATGGTAAAGAATGTGATTAAAGGCTCTTTTCCTATGTCAAAAGTTTTAGTTTTCGAGGGTAATAGCTACGTATGTTGAAAAAATGAAGATATTAGACTATTTTATGATTGAAAATGGTAAAGAATGTGATTAAAGGCTCTTTTCCTATTTCAAAAGTTTTAGTTTTCGAGGGTAATAGCTTTGTCTGTGGAAAAAATGAAGATATTAGACTATTTTATGATTGCAAATGGTAAAGAATGTGATTAAAGGCTCTTTTCCTATGTCAAAAGTTTTAGTTTTCGAGGGTAATAGCTTTGTCTGTGGAAAAAATGAAGATATTAGACAATTTTATGATTGCACATGGTAAAGAATGTGATTAAAGGCTCTTTTCCTATTTCAAAACTTTTAGTTTTCGAGGGTAATAGCTACGTATGTTGAAAAAATGAAGATTTTAGACTATTTTATGATTGCAAATGGTAAAGAATGTGATTAAAGGCTCTTTTCCTATGTCAAAAGTTTTAGTTTTCGAGGGTAATAGCTACGTATGTTGAAAAAATGAAGATATTAGACAATTTTATGATTGCACATGGTAAAGAATGTGATTAAAGGCTCTTTTCCTATTTCAAAAGTTTTAGTTTTCGAGGCTAATAGCTACGTATGTTGAAAAAATTAAGATATTAGACAATTTTATGATTGCACATGGTAAAGAATGTGATTAAAGGCTCTTATCCTATTTCAAAAGTTTTAGTTTTCGAGGGTAATAGCTACGTATGTTGAAAAAATGAAGATATTAGACAACTTTATGATTGCACATGGTAAAGAATGTGATTAAAGGCTCTTTTCCTATTTCAAAAGTTTTAGTTTTCGAGGGTAATAGCTACGTATGTTGAAAAAATGAAGATATTAGACAATTTTTTGATTGCACATGGTAAAGAATGTGATTAAAGGCTCTTTTCCTATTTCAAAAGTTTTAGTTTTCGAGGGTAATAGCTACGTATGTTGAAAAATGTAGATATTAGACTATTATATGATTGCACGTGGTAAAGAATGTGATTAAAGGCTCTTTTCCTATTTCAAAAGTTTTAGTTTTCGAGGGTAATAGCTACGTATGTTGAAAAAATGAAGATATTAGACTATTTTATGATTGCACATGGTAAAGAATGTGATTAAAGGCTCTTTTCCTATTTCAAAAGTTTTAGTTTTCGAGGGTAATAGCTACGTATGTTGAAAAAATGAAGATATTAGACTATTTTATGATTGCAAATGGTAAAGAATGTGATTAAAGGCTCTTTTCCTATGTCAAAAGTTTTAGTTTTCGAGGGTAATAGCTACGTATGTTGAAAAAATGAAGATATTAGACTATTTTATGATTGAAAATGGTAAAGAATGTGATTAAAGGCTATTTTCCTATTTCAAAAGTTTTAGTTTTCGAGGGTAATAGCTTTGTCTGTGGAAAAAATGAAGATATTAGACTATTTTATGATTGCAAATGGTAAAGAATGTGATTAAAGGCTCTTTTCCTATTTCAAAAGTTTTAGTTTTCGAGGGTAATAGCTATGTCTGTGGAAAAAATGAAGATATTAGACTATTTTATGATTGCAAATGGTAAAGAATGTGATTGAAGGCTCTTTTCCTATTTCAAAAGTTTTAGTTTTTGAGGGTAATAGCTACGTATGTTGAAGAAATGAAGATAAGAGACTATTTTATGATTGCAAATGGTAAAGAATGTGATTAAAGGCTCTTTTCCTATGTCAAAAGTTTTAGTTTTTGAGGGTAATAGCTACGTATGTTGAAAAAATGAAGATATTAGACTATTTTATTATTGCAAATGGTAAAGAATGTGATTAAAGGCTCTTTTCCTATGTCAAAAGTTTTAGTTTTCGAGGGTAATAGCTTTGTCTGTGGAAAAAATGAAGATATTAGACAATTTTATGATTGCACATGGTAAAGAATGTGATTAAAGGCTCTTTTCCTATTTCAAAACTTTTAGTTTTCGAGGGTAATAGCTACGTATGTTGAAAAAATGAAGATATTAGACTATTTTATGATTGCAAATGGTAAAGAATGTGATTAAAGGCTCTTTTCCTATGTCAAAAGTTTTAGTTTTCGAGGGTAATAGCTACGTATGTTGAAAAAATGAAGATATTAGACAATTTTATGATTGCACATGGTAAAGAATGTGATTAAAGGCTCTTTTCCTATTTCAAAAGTTTTAGTTTTCGAGGGTAATAGCTACTTATGTTGAAAAAATGAAGATATTAGACAATTTTATGATTGCACATGGTAAAGAATGTGATTAAAGGCTCTTTTCCTATGTCAAAATTTTAGTTTTCGAGGGTAATAGCTACGTATGTTGAAAAAATGAAGATATTAGACTATTTTATGATTGCACATGGTAAAGAATGTGATTAAAGGCTCTTTTCCTATTTCAAAAGTTTTAGTTTTAGAGGGTAATAACTACGTATGTTGAAAAAATGAAGATATTAGACTATTTTATGATTGTAAATGGTAAAGAATGTGATTAAAGGCTCTTTTCCTATGTGAAAAGTTCTAGTTTTCGAGGGTAATAGCTACGTAGGTTGAAAAAATGAAGATATTAGACAATTTTATGATTGCACATGGTAAAGAATGTGATTAAAGGCTTTTTTCCTATTTCAAAAGTTTTAGTTTTCGAGGGTAATAGCTACGTATGTTGAAAAAATGAAGATATTAGACAATTTTATGATTGCACATGGTAAAGAATGTGATTAAAGGCTCTTTTCCTATTTCAAAAGTTTTAGTTTTAGAGGGTAATAGCTACGTATGTTGAAAAAATGAAGATATTAGACTATTTTATGATTGCACATGGTAAAGAATGTGATTAAAGGCTCTTTTGCTATTTCAAAAGTTTTAGTTTTCGAGGGTAATAGCTATGTATGTTGAAAAAATGAAGATATTAGACAATTTTATGATTGCACATGGTAAAGAATGTGATTAAAGGCTCTTTTCCTATTTCAAAAGTTTTAGTTTTCGAGGGTAATAGCTACGTATGTTGAAAAAATGAAGATATTAGACTATTTTATGATTGGAAATGGTAAAGAATGTGATTAAAGGCTCTTTTCCTATGTCAAAAGTTTTAGTTTTCGAGGGTAATAGCTACGTATGTTGAAAAAATGAAGATATTAGACTATTTTATGATTGCAAATGTTAAAGAATGTGATTAAAGGCTCTTCTCCTATTTCAAAAGTTTTAGTTTTCGAGGTTAATAGCTTTGTCTGTGGAAAAAATGAGGATAATAGACTATTTTATGATTGCAAATGGTAAAGAATGTGATTAAAGGCTCTTTTCCTATTTCAAAAGTTTTAGTTTTCGAGGTTAATAGCTCTGTCTGTGGAAAAAATGAAGATATTAGACTATTTTATGATTGCACATGGTAAAGAATGTGATTAAAGGCTCTTTTCCTATGTCAAAAGTTTTAGGTTTCGAGGGTAATAGCTACGTATGTTGAAAAAATGAAGATATTAGACTATTTTATGATTGCAAATGGTAAAGAATGTGATTAAAGGCTCTTTTCCTATTTCAAAAGAATTAGTTTTCCTATTTCAAAAGTTTTAGTTTTAGAGGGTAATAGCTACGTATGTTGAAAAAATGAAGATATTAGACTATTTTATGAATGCACATGGTAAAGAATGTGATTAAAGGCTCTTTTCCTATTTCAAAAGTTTTAGTTTTCGAGGGTAATAGCTACGTATGTTGAAAAAATGAAGATATTAGACAATTTTATGATTGCACATGGTAAAGAATGTGATTAAAGGCTCTTATCCTATTTCAAAAGTTTTAGTTTTCGAGGGTAATAGCTATGTATGTTGAAAAAATGAAGATATTAGACAACTTTATGATTGCACATGGTAAAGAATGTGATTAAAGGCTCTTTTCCTATTTCAAAAGTTTTAGTTTTCGAGGGTAATAGCTACGTATGTTGAAAAAATGAAGATATTAGACAATTTTTTGATTGCACATGGTAAAGAATGTGATTAAAGGCTCTTTTCCTATTTCAAAAGTTTTAGTTTTCGAGGGTAATAGCTACGTATGTTGAAAAATGTAGATAATAGACTATTATATGATTGCACGTGGTAAAGAATGTGATTAAAGGCTCTTTTCCTATTTCAAAAGTTTTAGTTTTCGAGGGTAATAGCTACGTATGTTGAAAAAATGAAGATATTAGACTATTTTATGATTGCACATGGTAAAGAATGTGATTAAAGGCTCTTTTCCTATTTCAAAAGTTTTAGTTTTCGAGGGTAATAGCTACGTATGTTGAAAAAATGAAGATATTAAACTATTTTCTGATTGAAAATGGTAAAGAATGTGATTAAAGGCTCTTTTCCTATTTCAAAAGTTTTAGTTTTCGAGGGTAATAGCTTTGTCTGTGTAAAAAATGAAGATATTAGACTATTTTATGATTGCAAATGGTAAAGAATGTGATTAAAGGCTCTTTTCCTATTTCAAAAGTTTTAGTTTTCGAGGGTAATAGCTATGTCTGTGGAAAAAATGAAGATATTAGACTATTTTTTGATTGCACATGGTAAAGAATGTGATTAAAGGCTCTTTTCCTATTTCAAAAGTTTTAGTTTTTGAGGGTAATAGCTACGTATGTTGAAGAAATGAAGATAAGAGACTATTTTATGATTGCAAATGGTAAAGAATGTGATTAAAGGCTCTTTTCCTATGTCAAAAGTTTTAGTTTTTGAGGGTAATAGCTACGTATGTTGAAAAAATGAAGATATTAGACTATTTTATTATTGCAAATGGTAAAGAATGTGATTAAAGGCTCTTTTCCTATGTCAAAAGTTTTAGTTTTCGAGGGTAATAGCTTTGTCTGTGGAAAAAATGAAGATATTAGACAATTTTATGATTGCACATGGTAAAGAATGTGATTAAAGGCTCTTTTCCTATTTCAAAACTTTTAGTTTTCGAGGGTAATAGCTACGTATGTTGAAAAAATGAAGATATTAGACTATTTTATGATTGCAAATGGTAAAGAATGTGATTAAAGGCTCTTTTCCTATGTCAAAAGTTTTAGTTTTCGAGGGTAATAGCTACGTATGTTGAAAAAATGAAGATATTAGACAATTTTATAATTGCACATAGTAAAGAATGTGATTAAAGGCTCTTTTCCTATTTCAAAAGTTTTAGTTTTCGAGGGTAATAGCTACGTATGTTGAAAAAATGAAGATATTAGACTATTTTATGATTGCACATGGTAAAGAATGTGATTAAAGGCTCTTTTCCTATTTCAAAAGTTTTAGTTTTCGAGGGTAATAGCTACGTATGTTGAAAAAATGAAGATATTAGACAATTTTATGATTGCACATGGTAAAGAATGTGATTAAAGGCTCTTTTCCTATGTCAAAATTTTAGTTTTCGAGGGTAATAGCTACGTATGTTGAAAAAATGAAGATATTAGACTATTTTATGATTGCACAGGGTAAAGAATGTGATTAAAGGCTCTTTTCCTATTTCAAAAGTTTTAGTTTTAGAGGGTAATAACTACGTATGTTGAAAAAATGAAGATATTAGACTATTTTATGATTGTAAATGGTAAAGAATGTGATTAAAGGCTCTTTTCCTATGTGAAAAGTTCTAGTTTTCGAGGGTAATAGCTACGTATGTTGAAAAAATGAAGATATTAGACTATTTTATGATTGCAAATGTTAAAGAATGTGATTAAAGGCTCTTTTCCTATTTCAAAAGTTTTAGTTTTCGAGGGTAATAGCTCTGTCTGTGGAAAAAATGAAGATATTAGACAATTTTATGATTGCACATGGTAAAGAATGTGATTAAAGGCTCTTTTCCTATTTCAAAAGTTTTAGTTTTCGAGGGTAATAGCTACGTATGTTGAAAAAATGAAGATATTAGACAATTTTATGATTGCACAAGGTAAAGAATGTGATTAAAGGCTCTTTTCCTATTTCAAAAGTTTTAGTTTTAGAGGGTAATAGCTACGTATGTTGAAAAAATGAAGATATTAGACTATTTTATGATTGCACATGGTAAAGAATGTGATTAAAGGCTCTTTTCCTATTTCAAAAGTTTTAGTTTTCGAGGGTAATAGCTAAGTATGTTGAAAAAATGAAGATATTAGACAATTTTATGATTGCACATGGTAAAGAATGTGATTAAAGGCTCTTTTCCTATTTCAAAAGTTTTAGTTTTCGAGGGTAATAGCTACGTATGTTGAAAAAATGAAGATATTAGACAATTTTATGATTGCACATGGTAAAGAATGTGATTAAAGGCTCTTTTCCTATTTCAAAAGTTTTAGTTTTAGAGGGTAATAGCTACGTATGTTGAAAAAATGAAGATATTAGACTATTTTATGATTGCAAATGTTAAAGAATGTGATTAAAGGCTCTTTTCCTATTTCAAAAGTTTTAGTTTTCGAGGGTAATAGCTCTGTCTGTGGAAAAAATGAAGATATTAGACAATTTTATGATTGCACATGGTAAAGAATGTGATTAAAGGCTCTTTTCCTATTTCAAAAGTTTTAGTTTTCGAGGGTAATAGCTACGTATGTTGAAAAAATGAAGATATTAGACTATTTTATGATTGCACATGGTAAAGAATGTGATTAAAGGCTCTTTTCCTATTTCAAAAGTTTTAGTTTTCGAGGGTAATAGCTAAGTATGTTGAAAAAATGAAGATATTAGACAATTTTATGATTGCACATGGTAAAGAATGTGATTAAAGGCTCTTTTCCTATTTCAAAAGTTTTAGTTTTCGAGGGTAATAGCTACGTATGTTGAAAAAATGAAGATATTAGACAATTTTATGATTGCACATGGTAAAGAATGTGATTAAAGGCTCTTTTCCTATGTCAAAATTTTTAGTTTTCGAGGGTAATAGCTACGTATGTTGAAAAAATGAAGATATTAGACAATTTTATGATTGCACATGGTAAAGAATGTGATTAAAGGCTCTTTTCCTATGTCAAAAGTTTTAGTTTTCGAGGGTAATAGCTACGTATGTTGAAAAAATGAAGATATTAGACTATTTTATGATTGCACATGGTAAAGAATGTGATTAAAGGCTCTTTTCCTATTTCAAAAGTTTTAGTTTTCGAGGGTAATAGCTACGTATGTTGAAAAAATGAAGATATTAGACAATTTTATGATTGCACATGGTAAAGAATGTGATTAAAGGCTCTTTTCCTATGTCAAAATTTTAGTTTTCGAGGGTAATAGCTACGTATGTTGAAAAAATGAAGATATTAGACTATTTTATGATTGCACAGGGTAAAGAATGTGATTAAAGGCTCTTTTCCTATTTCAAAAGTTTTAGTTTTAGAGGGTAATAACTACGTATGTTGAAAAAATGAAGATATTAGACTATTTTATGATTGTAAATGGTAAAGAATGTGATTAAAGGCTCTTTTCCTATGTGAAAAGTTCTAGTTTTCGAGGGTAATAGCTACGTATGTTGAAAAAATGAAGATATTAGACTATTTTATGATTGCAAATGTTAAAGAATGTGATTAAAGGCTCTTTTCCTATTTCAAAAGTTTTAGTTTTCGAGGGTAATAGCTCTGTCTGTGGAAAAAATGAAGATATTAGACAATTTTATGATTGCACATGGTAAAGAATGTGATTAAAGGCTCTTTTCCTATTTCAAAAGTTTTAGTTTTCGAGGGTAATAGCTACGTATGTTGAAAAAATGAGGATATTAGACAATTTTATGATTGCACATGGTAAAGAATGTGATTAAAGGCTCTTTTCCTATTTCAAAAGTTTTAGTTTTAGAGGGTAATAGCTACGTATGTTGAAAAAATGAAGATATTAGACTATTTTATGATTGCACATGGTAAAGAATGTGATTAAAGGCTCTTTTCCTATTTCAAAAGTTTTAGTTTTCGAGGGTAATAGCTTTGTCTGTGGAAAAAATGAAGATATTAGACAATTTTATGATTGCACATGGTAAAGAATGTGATTAAAGGCTCTTTTCCTATTTCAAAAGTTTTAGTTTTAGAGGGTAATAGCTACGTATGTTGAAAAAATGAAGATATTAGACAATTTTATGATTGCACATGGTAAAGAATGTGATTAAAGGCTCTTTTCCTATTTCAAAACTTTTAGTTTTCGAGGATAATAGCTACATATGTTGAAAAAATGAAGATATTAGACTATTTTATGATTGCAAATGGTAAAGAATGTGATTAAAGGCTCTTTTCCTATGTCAAAAGTTTTAGTTTTCGAGGGTAATAGCTACGTATGTTGAAAAAATGAAGATATTAGACAATTTTATGATTGCACATGGTAAAGAATGTGATTAAAGGCTCTTTTCCTATTTCAAAAGTTTTAGTTTTCGAGGGTAATAGCTACGTATGTTGAAAAAATGAAGATATTAGACAATTTTATGATTGCACATGGTAAAGAATGTGATTAAAGGCTCTTATCCTATTTCAAAAGTTTTAGTTTTCGAGGGTAATAGCTACGTATGTTGAAAAAATGAAGATATTAGACAACTTTATGATTGCACATGGTAAAGAATGTGATTAAAGGCTGAAGAAATGGTAAAGATATTATGAAAAAATGAAGATATTAGACTATTTTATGATTGCACAGGGTAAAAAATGTGATTAAAGGCTCTTTTCCTATTTCAAAAGTTTTAGTTTTAGAGGGTAATAACTACGTATGTTGAAAAAATGAAGATATTAGACTATTTTATGATTGTAAATGGTAAAGAATGTGATTAAAGGCTCTTTTCCTATGTGAAAAGTTCTAGTTTTCGAGGGTAATAGCTACGTATGTTGAAAAAATGAAGATATTAGACAATTTTATGATTGCACATGGTAAAGAATGTGATTAAAGGCTCTTTTCCTATTTCAAAAGTTTTAGTTTTAGAGGGTAATAGCTAAGTATGTTGAAAAAATGAAGATATTAGACAATTTTATGATTGCACATGGTAAAGAATGTGATTAAAGGCTCTTTTCCTATTTCAAAAGTTTTAGTTTTAGAGGGTAATAGCTACATATGTTGAAAAAATGAAGATATTAGACTATTTTATGATTGCACATGGTAAAGAATGTGATTAAAGGCTCTTTTCCTATTTCAAAAGTTTTAGTTTTCGAGGGTAATAGCTAAGTATGTTGAAAAAATGAAGATATTAGACAATTTTATGATTGCACATGGTAAAGAATGTGATTAAAGGCTCTTTTCCTATTTCAAAAGTTTTAGTTTTCGAGGGTAATAGCTACGTATGTTGAAAAAATGAAGATATTAGACTATTTTATGATTGCACATGGTAAAGAATGTGATTAAAGGCTCTTTTCCTATTTCAAAAGTTTTAGTTTTCGAGGGTAATAGCTACGTATGTTGAAAAAATGAAGATATTAGACTATTTTATGATTGCAAATGGTAAAGAATGTGATTAAAGGCTCTTTTCCTATTTCAAAAGTTTTAGTTTTCGAGGGTAATAGCTACGTATGTTGAAAAAATGAAGATATTAGACTATTTTATGATTGCACAAGGTAAGGAATGTGATTCAAGGCTCTTTTCCTATGTCAAAAGTTTTAGTTTCGAGGGTAATAGCTACGTATGTTGAAAAAATGAAGATATTAGACTATTTTATGATTGCAAATGGTAAAGAATGTGATTAAAGGCTCTTTTCCTATGTCAAAAGTTTTAGTTTTCGAGGGTAATAGCTACGTATGTTGAAAAAATGAAGATATTAGACTATTTTATGATTGCAAAATGGTAAAGAATGTGATTAAAGGCTCTTTTCCTATTTCAAAAGTTTTAGTTTTCGAGGGTAATAGCTTTGTCTGTGGAAAAAATGAAGATATTAGACTATTTTATGATTGCAAATGGTAAAGAATGTGATTAAAGGCTCTTTTCCTATTTCAAAAGTTTTAGTTTTCGAGGGTAATAGCTACGTATGTTGAAAAAATGAAGATATTAGACTATTTTATGATTGCAAATGGTAAAGAATGTGATTAAAGGCTCTTTTCCTATTTCAAAAGTTTTAGTTTTTGAGGGTAATAGCTACGTATGTTGAAAAATGAAGATATTAGACTATTTTATGATTGCAAATGGTAAAGAATGTGATTAAAGGCTCTTTTCCTATGTCAAAAGTTTTAGTTTTTGAGGGTAATAGCTACGTATGTTGAAAAAATGAAGATATTAGACTATTTTATGATTGCAAATGGTAAAGAATGTGATTAAAGGCTCTTTTCCTATTTCAAAAGTTTTAGTTTTCGAGGGTAATAGCTACGTATGTTGAAAAAATGAAGATATTAGACAATTTTATGATTGCACATGGTAAAGAATGTGATTAAAGGCTCTTTTCCTATTTCAAAACTTTTAGTTTTCGAGGGTAATAGCTACATATGTTGAAAAAATGAAGATATTAGACTATTTTATGATTGCAAATGGTAAAGAATGTGATTAAAGGCTCTTTTCCTATGTCAAAAGTTTTAGTTTTCGAGGGTAATAGCTACGTATGTTGAAAAAATGAAGATATTAGACAATTTTATGATTGCACATGGTAAAGAATGTGATTAAAGGCTCTTTTCCTATTTCAAAAGTTTTAGTTTTCGAGGGTAATAGCTACGTATGTTGAAAAAATGAAGATATTAGACAATTTTATGATTGCACATGGTAAAGAATGTGATTAAAGGCTCTTATCCTATTTCAAAAGTTTTAGTTTTCGAGGGTAATAGCTACGTATGTTGAAAAAATGAAGATATTAGACAACTTTATGATTGCACATGGTAAAGAATGTGATTAAAGGCTCTTTTCCTATTTCAAAAGTTTTAGTTGTCGAGGGTAATAGCTACGTATGTTGAAAAAATGAAGATATTAGACAATTTTTTGATTGCACATGGTAAAGAATGTGATTAAAGGCTCTTTTCCTATTTCAAAAGTTTTAGTTTTCGAGGGTAATAGCTACGTATGTTGAAAAAATGAAGATATTAGACTATTTTATGATTGCACATGGTAAAGAATGTGATTAAAGGCTCTTTTCCTATTTCAAAAGTTTTAGTTTTCGAGGGTAATAGCTACGTATGTTGAAAAAATGAAGATATTAGACTATTTTATGATTGCAAATGGTAAAGAATGTGATTAAAGGCTCTTTTCCTATGTCAAAAGTTTTAGTTTTCGAGGGTAATAGCTACGTATGTTGAAAAAATGAAGATATTAGACTATTTTATGATTGAAAATGGTAAAGAATGTGATTAAAGGCTCTTTTCCTATTTCAAAAGTTTTAGTTTTCGAGGGTAATAGCTTTGTCTGTGGAAAAAATGAAGATATTAGTCTATTTTATGATTGCAAATGGTAAAGAATGTGATTAAAGGCTCTTTTCCTATTTCAAAAGTTTTAGTTTTCGAGGGTAATAGCTATGTCTGTGGAAAAAATGAAGATATTAGACTATTTTATGATTGCACATGGTAAAGAATGTGATTAAAGGCTCTTTTCCTATTTCAAAAGTTTTAGTTTTTGAGTTTAATAGCTACGTATGTTGAAGAAATGAAGATAAGAGACTATTTTATGATTGCAAATGGTAAAGAATGTGATTAAAGGCTCTTTTCCTATGTCAAAAGTTTTAGTTTTTGAGGGTAATAGCTACGTGTGTTGAAAAAATGAAGATATTAGACTATTTTATGATTGCATATGGTAAAGAATGTGATTAAAGGCTCTTTTCCTATTTCAAAAGTTTTAGTTTTTGAGGGTAATAGCTACGTATGTTGAAAAAATGAAGATATTAGACTATTTTATGATTGCACATGGTAAAGAATGTGATTAAAGGCTCTTTTCCTATTTCAAAAGTTTTAGTTTTCGAGGGTAATAGCTATGTCTGTGGAAAAAATGAAGATATTAGACTATTTTATGATTGCACATGGTAAAGAGTGTGATTAAAGGCTCTTTTCCTATTTCAAAAGTTTTAGTTTTCGAGGGTAATAGCTACGTATGTTGAAAAAAGGAAGATATTAGACAATTTTATGATTGCACATGGTAAAAAATGTGATTAAAGGCTCTTTTCCTATGTCAAAAGTTTTAGTTTTCGAGGGTAATAGCTACGTCTGTGGAAAAAATGAAGATATTAGACTATTTTATGATTGCACATGGTAAAGAATGTGATTAAAGGCTCTTTTCCTATTTCAAAAGTTTTAATTTTCGAGGGTAATAGCTATGTCTGTTGAAAAAATTAAGATATTAGACTATTTTATGATTGCACATGGTAAAGAATGTGATTAAAGGCTCTTTTCCTATGTCAAAAGTTTTAGTTTTCGAGGGTAATAGCTACGTATGTTGAAAAAATGAAGATATTAGACAATTTTATGATTGCACATGGTAAAGAATGTGATTAAAGGCTCTTTTCCTATTTCAAAAGTTTTAGTTTTCGAGGGTAATAGCTACGTATGTTGAAAAAATGAAGATATTAGACTATTTTGTGATTGCACATTGTAAAGAATGTGATTAAAGGCTATTTTCCTATTTCAAAAGTTTTAGTTTTCGAGGGTAATAGCTACGTATGTTGAAAAAATGAAGATATTAGACTATTTTATGATTGCAAATGGTAAAGAATGTGATTAAAGGCTCTTTTCCTATGTCAGAAGTTTTAGTTTTCAAGGGTAATAGCTACGTATGTTGAAAAAATGAAGATATTAGACTATTTTATGATTGCAAATGGTAAAGAATGTGATTAAAGGCTCTTTTCCTCTGTCAAATGTTTTAGTTTTCGAGGGTAATAGCTACGTATGTTGAAAAAATGAAGATATTAGACTATTGTATGATTGCAAATGGTAAAGAATGTGATTAAAGGCTCTTTTCCTATTTCAAAAGTTTTAGTTTTCGAGGGTAATAGCTATGTATGTTGAAAAAATGAAGATATTAGACTATTTTATGATTGCACATGGTAAAGAATGTGATTAAAGCCTCTTCTCTCATTTTAAAAGTTCTAGTTTTCGAGGGTAATAGCTACGTATGTTGAAAAAATGAAGATATTAGACTATTTTATGATTGCAAATGGTAAAGAATGTGATTAAAGGCTCTTTTCCTATGTCAAAAGTTTTAGTTTTCGAGGATAATAGCTACGTATGTTGAAAAAATGAAGATATTAGACTATTTTATTATTGCACATGGTAAAGAATGTGATTCAAGTCTCTTTTCCTATTTCAAAAGTTTTAGTTTTCGAGGGTAATAGCTACGTATGTTGAAAAAATTAAGATATTAGACTATTTTATGATTGCAAATTGTAAAGAATGTGATTAAAGGCTCTTTTCCTATGTCAAAAGCTTTAGTTTTCGAAGGTAATAGCTACGTATGTTGGAAAAATGAAGATATTAGACTATTTTATGATTGCATATGGTAAAGAATGTGATTAAATGCTCTTTTCCTATTTCAAAAGTTTTAGTTTTCGAGGGTAATAGCTACGTATGTTGAAAAAATGAAGATATTAGACTATTTTATGATTGCACATGGTAAAGAATGTGATTAAAGGCTCTTTTCCTATTTCAAAAGTTTTAGTTTTCGAGGGTAATAGCTATGTCTGTGGAAAAAATGAAGATATTAAACTATTTTAAGACTGCACATGGTAAAGAGTGAGATTAAAGGCTCTTTTCCTATTTCAAAAGTTTTAGTTTTCAAGGGTAATAGCTACGAATGTTTAAAAAATGAAGATATTAGACAATTTTATGATTGCACATGGTAAAGAATGTGATTAAAGGCTCTTTTCCTATGTCAAAAGTTTTAGTTTTCGAGGGTAATAGCTAGGTCTGTGGAAAAAATGAAGATATTAGACTATTTTATGATTGCACATGGTAAAGAATATGATTAAAGGCTCTTTTCCTATTTCAAAAGTTTTAGTTTTCGAGGGTAATAGCTATGTCTGTTGAAAAAATTAAGATATTAGACTATTTTATGATTGCACATGGTAAAGAATGTGATTAAAGGCTCTTTTCCTATGTCAAAAGTTTTAGTTTTCGAGGGTAATAGCTAGGTATGTTGAAAAAATGAAGATATTAGACTATTTTATGATTGCAAATGGTAAAGAATGTGATTAAAGGCTCTTTTCCTATGTCAAAAGTTTTAGTTTTCGAGGGTAATAGCTACGTATGTTGAAAAAATGAAGATATTAGACTATTTTATGATTGCACATGGTAAAGAATGTGATTAAAGGCTCTTTTCCCATTTCAAAAATTTTAGTTTTCGAGGGTAATAGCTACGTATGTTGAAGAAATGAGATAAGAGACTATTTTATGATTGCAAATGGTAAAGAATGTGATTAAAGGCTCTTTTCCTATGTCAAAAGTTTTAGTTTTGAGGGTAATAGCTACGTATGTTGAAAAAATGAAGATATTATACTATTTTATGATTGCAAATGGTGAAGAATGTGATTAAAGGCTCTTTTCCTATGTCAAAAGTTTTAGTTTTCGAGGGTAATAGCTTTGTCTGTGGAAAAAATGAAGATATTAGACAATTTTATGATTGCACAGGGTAAAGAATGTGATTAAAGGCTCTTTTCCTATTTCAAAAGTTTTAGTTTTCGAGGGTAATAGCTACGTATGTTGAAAAAATGAAGATATTAGACTATTTTATGATTGCAAATGGTAAAGAATGTGATTAAAGGCTCAGTTTTCGAGGTTGAAAAAATGAAGATATTAGACTATTTTATGATTGCACATGGTAAAGAATGTGATTAAAGGCTCTTTTCCTATTTCAAAAGTTTTAGTTTTCGAGGGTAATAGCTACGTATGTTGAAAAAATAAAGATATTAGACAATTTTTTGATTGCACATGGTAAAGAATGTGATCTAAGGCTCTTTTCCTATTTCAAAAGTTTTAGTTTTTGAGGGTAATAGCTACGTATGTTGAAAAATGAAGATATTAGACTATTTATGATTGCAAATGGTAAAGAATGTGATTAAAGGCTCTTCTCCTATTTCAAAAGTTTTAGTTTTCGAGGGTAATAGCTTTGTCTGTGGAAAAAATGAAGATATTAGACTATTTTATGATTGCAAATGGTAAAGAATGTAATTAAAGGCTCTTTTCCTATTTCAAAAGTTTTAGTTTTCGAGGGTAATAGCTATGTCTGTGGAAAAAATGAAGATATTAGACTATTTTATGATTGCACATGGTAAAGAATGTTAAAGGCTCTTTTCCTATTTCAAAAGTTTTAGTTTTTGAGGGTAATAGTTACGTATGTTGAAGAAATGAAGATAAGAGACTATTTTATGATTGCAAATGGTAAAGAATGTGATTAAAGGCTCTTTTCCTATGTCAAAAGTTTTAGTTTTTGAGGTTAATAGCTACGTATGTTGAAAAAATGAAGATATTTGACTATTTTATTATTGCAAATGGTAAAGAATGTGATTAAAGGCTCTTTTCCTATGTCAAAAGTTTTAGTTTTCGAGGGTAATAGCTTTGTCTGTGGAAAAAATGAAGATATTAGACAATTTTATGATTGCACATGCTAAAGAATGTGATTAAAGGCTCTTTTCCTATTTCAAAACTTTTAGTTTTCGAGGGTAATAGCTACGTATGTTGAAAAAATGAAGATATTAGACTATTTTATGATTGCAAATGGTAAAGAATGTGATTAAAGTCTCTTTTTCTATGTCAAAAGTTTTAGTTTTCGAGGGTAATAGCTAGGTATGTTGAAAAAATGAAGATATTAGACAATTTTATTATTGCACATGGTAAAGAATGTGATTAAAGGCTCTTTTCCTATTTCAAAAGTTTTAGTTTTCGAGGGTAATAGCTACGTATGTTGAAAAAATGAAGATATTAGACTATTTTATGATTGCACATGGTAAAGAATGTGATTAAAGGCTCTTTTCCTATTTCAAAAGTTTTAGTTTTCGAGGGTAATAGCTACGTATGTTGAAAAAATGAAGATATTAGACAATTTTATGATTGCACATGGTAAAGAATGTGATTAAAGGCTCTTTTCCTATGTCAAAAGTTTTAGTTTTCGAGGGTAATAGCTACGTATGCTGAAAAAATGAAGATATTAGACTATTTTATGATTGCACATGGTAAAGAATGTGATTAAAAGCTCTTTTACTATTTCAAAAGTTTTAGTTTTCGAGGGTAATAGCTATGTCTGTTGAAAAAATTAAGATATTAGACTATTTTATGATTGCACATGGTAAAGAATGTGATTAAAGGCTCTTTTCCTATGTCAAAAGTTTTAGTTTTCGAGGGTAATAGCTAGGTATGTTGAAAAAATGAAGATATTAGACTATTTTATGATTGCAAATGGTAAAGAATGAGATTAAAGGCTCTTTTCCTATGTCAAAAGTTTTAGTTTTCGAGGGTAATAGCTACGTATGTTGAAAAAATGAAGATATTAGACTATTTTATGATTGCACATGGTAAAGAATGTGATTAAAGGCTCTTTTCCCATTTCAAAAATTTTAGTTTTCGAGGGTAATAGCTACGTATGTTGAAGAAATGAGATAAGAGACTATTTTATGATTGCAAATGGTAAAGAATGTGATTAAAGGCTCTTTTCCTATGTCAAAAGTTTTAGTTTTGAGGGTAATAGCTACGTATGTTGAAAAAATGAAGATATTAGACTATTTTATGATTGCAAATGGTGAAGAATGTGATTAAAGGCTCTTTTCCTATGTCAAAAGTTTTAGTTTTCGAGGGTAATAGCTTTGTCTGTGGAAAAAATGAAGATATTAGACAATTTTATGATTGCACAGGGTAAAGAATGTGATTAAAGGCTCTTTTCCTATTTCAAAAGTTTTAGTTTTCGAGGGTAATAGCTACGTATGTTGAAAAAATGAAGATATTAGACTATTTTATGATTGCAAATGGTAAAGAATATGATTAAAGGCTCAGTTTTCGAGGTTGAAAAAATGAAGATATTAGACTATTTTATGATTGCACATGGTAAAGAATGTGATTAAAGGCTCTTTTCCTATTTCAAAAGTTTTAGTTTTCGAGGGTAATAGCTACGTATGTTGAAAAAATAAAGATATTAGACAATTTTTTGATTGCACATGGTAAAGAATGTGATCTAAGGCTCTTTTCCTATTTCAAAAGTTTTAGTTTTTGAGGGTAATAGCTACGTATGTTGAAAAATGAAGATATTAGACTATTTATGATTGCAAATGGTAAAGAATGTGATTAAAGGCTCTTCTCCTATTTCAAAAGTTTTAGTTTTCGAGGGTAATAGCTTTGTCTGTGGAAAAAATGAAGATATTAGACTATTTTATGATTGCAAATGGTAAAGAATGTAATTAAAGGCTCTTTTCCTATTTCAAAAGTTTTAGTTTTCGAGGGTAATAGCTATGTCTGTGGAAAAAATGAAGATATTAGACTATTTTATGATTGCACATGGTAAAGAATGTTAAAGGCTCTTTTCCTATTTCAAAAGTTTTAGTTTTTGAGGGTAATAGCTACGTATGTTGAAGAAATGAAGATAAGAGACTATTTTATGATTGCAAATGGTGAAGAATGTGATTAAAGGCTCTTTTCCTATGTCAAAAGTTTTAGTTTTTGAGGTTAATAGCTACGTATGTTGAAAAAATGAAGATATTTGACTATTTTATTATTGCAAATGGTAAAGAATGTGATTAAAGGCTCTTTTCCTATGTCAAAAGTTTTAGTTTTCGAGGGTAATAGCTTTGTCTGTGGAAAAAATGAAGATATTAGACAATTTTATGATTGCACATGCTAAAGAATGTGATTAAAGGCTCTTTTCCTATTTCAAAACTTTTAGTTTTCGAGGGTAATAGCTACGTATGTTGAAAAAATGAAGATATTAGACTATTTTATGATTGCAAATGGTAAAGAATGTGATTAAAGTCTCTTTTTCTATGTCAAAAGTTTTAGTTTTCGAGGGTAATAGCTAGGTATGTTGAAAAAATGAAGATATTAGACAATTTTATTATTGCACATGGTAAAGAATGTGATTAAAGGCTCTTTTCCTATTTCAAAAGTTTTAGTTTTCGAGGGTAATAGCTACGTATGTTGAAAAAATGAAGATATTAGACTATTTTATGATTGCACATGGTAAAGAATGTGATTAAAGGCTCTTTTCCTATTTCAAAAGTTTTAGTTTTCGAGGGTAATAGCTACGTATGTTGAAAAAATGAAGATATTAGACAATTTTATGATTGCACATGGTAAAGAATGTGATTAAAGGCTCTTTTCCTATTTCAAAAGTTTTAGTTTTCGAGGGTAATAGCTACGTATGTTGAAAAAATGAAGATATTAGACAATTTTATGATTGCACATGGTAAAGAATGTGATTAAAGGCTCTTTTCCTATGTCAAAAGTTTTAGTTTTCGAGGGTAATAGCTACGTATGCTGAAAAAATGAAGATATTAGACTATTTTATGATTGCACATGGTAAAGAATGTGATTAAAAGCTCTTTTACTATTTCAAAAGTTTTAGTTTTCGAGGGTAATAGCTACGTATGTTGAAAAAATTAAGATATTAGACTATTTTATGATTGCAAATGGTAAAGAGTGTGATTAAAGGCTCTTTTCCTATGTCAAAAGTTTTAGTTTTCGAGGGTAATTGCTGCGTATGTTGAAAAAATGAAGATATTAGACAATTTTATGATTGCACATGGTAAAGAATGTGATTAAAGGCTCTTTTCCTATTTCAAAAGTTTTAGTTTTCGAGGGTAATAGCTACGTATGTTGAAAAAATGAAGGTATTAGACTATTTTATGATTGCACATGGTAAAGAATGTGATTAAAGGCTCTTTTCCTATTTCAAAAGTTTTAGTTTTCGAGGGTAATAGCTACGTATGTTGAAAAAATGAAGATATTAGACAACTTTATGGTTGCACATGGTAAAGAATGTGATTAAAGGCTCTTTTCCTATTTCAAAAATTTAGTTTTCGAGGGTAATAGCTACGTTTGTTGAAAAAATGAAGATATTAGACTATTTTATGATTGCAAATGGTAAAGAATGTGATTAAAGGCTCTTTTCCTATGTCAAAAGTTTTAGTTTTCGAGGGTAATAGCTACGTATGTTGAAAAAATGAAGATATTAGACTATTTTATGATTGCAAATGGTAAAGAATGTGATTAAAGGCTCTTTTCCTATTTCAACAGTTTTAGTTTTCGAGGGTAATAGCTACGTATGTTGAAAAAATGAAGATATTAGACAATTTTATGATTGCACATGGTAAATAATGTGATTAAAGGCTCTTTTCCTATTTCAAAAGTTTTAGTTTTCGAGGGTAATAGCTACGTATGTTGAAAAAATGAAGATATTAGACTATTTTATGATTGCAAATGGTAAAGAATGTGATTAAAGGCTCTTCTCCTATTTCAAAAGTTTGTAGTTTTCGAGGGTAATAGCTTTGTCTGTGGAAAAAATGAAGATATTAGACTATTTTATGATTGCAAATGGTAAAGAATGTGATTAAAGGCTCTTTTCCTATTTCAAAAGTTTTAGTTTTCGAGGGTAATAGCTATGTCTGTGGAAAAAATGAAGATATTAGACTATTTTATGATTGCACATGGTAAAGAATTTGATTAAAGGCTC
>NW_027064867.1:0-24179 GCF_032884065.1 Artemia franciscana
TAGGAAAAGAGCCTTTAATCACATTCTTTACCATTTGCAATCATAAAATAGTCTAATATCTTCATTTTTTCAACATACGTAGCTATTACCCCTCGAAAATTAAAACTTTTGACTTAGGAAAGAGCCTTTAATCACATTCTTTACCATGTGCAATCATAAAATTGTCTAATATCTTCATTTTTTCAACATACGTAGCTATTACCCTCGAAAACTAAAACTTTTGACATAGGAAAAGAGCCTTTAATCACATTCTTTACCATTTGCAATCATAAAATTGTCTAATATCTTCATTTTTTCAACATACGTAGCTATTAAGAAAATGAAAAACCACAGACAAAGCTCTTACCCCCGAAAACTAAAACTTTTGACATAGGAAAAGAGCCTTTAATCACATTCTTTACCATGTACAATCATAAAATTGTCTAATATCTTCATTTTTTCAACATACGTAGCTATTACCCTCGAAAACTAAAACTTTTGAAATAGGAAAAGAGCCTTTAATCAGATTCTTTACCATGTGCAATCATAAAATTGTCTAATATCTTCATTTTTTCAACATACGTAGCTATTACCCTCGAAAACTAAAACTTTTGAAATAGGAAAAGAGCCTTTAATCACATTCTTTACCATGTGCAATCATAAAATAGTCTAATATCTTCATTTTTTCAACATACTTAGCTAATACCCTCGAAAACTAAAACTTTTGAAATAGGAAAAGAGCCTTTAATCACATACTTTACCATGTGCAATCATAAAATTGTCTAATATCTTCATTTTTTTCAACATACGTAGCTATTACCCTCGAAAACTAATACTTTTGAAATAGGAAAAGAGCCTTTAATCACATTCTTTACCATGTGCAATCATAAAATAGTCTAATATCTTCATTTTTTCCACAGACATAGCTATTACCCTCGAAAACTAACACTTTTGAAATAGGAAAAGAACCTTTAATCACATTCTTTACCATGTGCAATCATAAAATAGTCTAATATCTTCATTTTTTCAACATAAGTAGCTATTACCCTCGAAAATTAAAACTTTTGAAATAGGAAAAGAGCCTTTAATCACATTCTTTACCATGTGCAATCATAAAATAGTCTAATATCTTCATTTTTTCAACATACGTAGCTATTACCCTTGAACACTAAAACTTTTGAAATAGGAAAAGAGACTTTAATCACATTGTTTACCATTTGCAATCATAAAATAGTCTAATATCGACATTTTTTCCACATACGTAGCAATTACCCTCGAAAACTAAAACTTTTGACATAGGAAAAGAGCCTTTAATCACATTCTTTACCAGGTGCAATCATAAAATAGTCTAATATCTTCATTTTTTCAACATACGTAGCTATTACCCTCGAAAACTAAAACTTTTGAAAAAGGAAAAGAGCCTTTAATCACATTCTTTACCATTTGCAATAATAAAATAGTCTAATATCTTCATTTTTTCAACATACGTAGCTACTACCCTCGAAAACTAAAACTTTTGACATAGGAAAAGAGCCTTTAATCACATTCTTTACCATGTGCAATCATAAAATTGTCTAATATCTTCATTTTTTCAACATACGTAGCTATTACCCTCGAAAACTAAAACTTTTGAAATAGGAAAAGAGCATTTAATCACATTCTTTACCATGTGCAATCATAAAATAGTCTAATATCTTCATTTTTCAACATACGTAGCTATTACCCTCGAAAACTAAAACTTTTGAAATAGGAAAAAAGCCTTTAATCACATTCTTTACCATGTGCAATCATAAAATTGTCTAATATCTTCATTTTTTCAACATACGTAGCTATTTGCCTCGAAAACTAAAACTTTTGAAATAGGAAAAGAGCCTTTAATCTCATTCTTTACCATGTGCAATCATAAAATAGTCTAAAATCTTCATTTTTTCCACAGACATAGCTATTACCCTCGAAAACTAAAACTTTTGAAATAGGAAAAGAACCTTTAATCACATTCTTTACCATTTGCAATCATAAAATATTCTAATTTCTTCATTTTTTCAACATACGTAGCTATTACCCTCGAAAACTAAAACTTTTGACATAGGAAAAGAGCCTTTAATCACATTCTTTACCATGTGCAATCATAAAATAGTCTAATATCTTCATTTTTTCAACATACGTAGCTATTACCCTCGAAAACTAAAACTTTTGAAATAGGAAAAGAGCCTTTAATCACATTCTTTACCATTTGCAATCATAAAATAGTCTAATATCTTCATTTTTCCAACATACGTAGCTATTACCCCCGAAAACTAAAACTTTTGAAATAGGAAAAGAGCCTTTAATCAAACTCTTTAGCATTTGCAATCATAAAATAGTCTAATATCTTCATTTTTTCAACATACGTAGCTATTACCCTCGAAAACTAAAACTTTTGAAATAGGAAAAGAGCCTTTAATCACATTCTTTACCATGTGCAATCATAAAATTGTCTAATATCTTCATTTTTTCCACAGACAAAGCTATTACCCTCGAAAACTAAAACTTTTGAAATAGGAAAAGAGCCCTTAATCACATTCTTTACCATGTGCAATCATAAAATTGTCTAATATCTTCATTTTTTCAACATACGTAGCTATTACCCTCGAAAACTAAAACTTTTGAAATAGGAAAAGAGCCTTTAATCAGATTCTTTACCATGTGCAATCATAAAATAGTTTAATATCTTCATTTTTTCCACAGACGTAGCTATTACCTTCGAAAACTAAAACTTTTGACATAGGAAAAGAGCCTTCAATCACATTCTTTACCATGTGCAATCATAAAATAGTCTAATATCTTCATTTTTTCCACAGACTTAGCTCTTACCCCCGAAAACTAAAACTTTTGAAATAGGAAAAGAGCCTTTAATCACATTCTTCACCATGTGCAATCATAAAATAGTCTAATATCTTCATTTTTTCAACATACGTAGCTATTACCCTCGAAAACTAAAACTTTTGAAATAGGAAAAGAGCCTTTAATCACATTCTTTACCATGTGCAATCATAAAATTGTCTAATATCTTCATTTTTTCAACATACGTAGCTATTACCCTCGAAAACTAAAACTTTTGAAATAGGAAAAAAGCCTTTAATCACATTCTTTACCATGTGCAATCATAAAATTGTCTAATATCTTCATTTTTTCAACATACGTAGCTATTTGCCTCGAAAACTAAAACTTTTGAAATAGGAAAAGAGCCTTTAATCTCATTCTTTACCATGTGCAATCATAAAATAGTCTAAAATCTTCATTTTTTCCACAGACATAGCTATTACCCTCGAAAACTAAAACTTTTGAAATAGGAAAAAAGCCTTTAATCACATTCTTTACCATGTGCAATCATAAAATTGTCTAATATCTTCATTTTTTCAACATACGTAGCTATTTGCCTCGAAAACTAAAACTTTTGAAATAGGAAAAGAGCCTTTAATCTCATTCTTTACCATGTGCAATCATAAAATAGTCTAAAATCTTCATTTTTTCCACAGACATAGCTATTACCCTCGAAAACTAAAACTTTTGAAATAGGAAAAGAACCTTTAATCACATTCTTTACCATTTGCAATCATAAAATATTCTAATATCTTCATTTTTTCAACATACGTAGCTATTACCCTCGAAAACTAAAACTTTTGACATAGGAAAAGAGCCTTTAATCACATTCTTTACCATGTGCAATCATAAAATAGTCTAATATCTTCATTTTTTCAACATACGTAGCTATTACCCTCGAAAACTAAAACTTTTGAAATAGGAAAAGAGCCTTTAATCACATTCTTTACCATTTGCAATCATAAAATAGTCTAATATCTTCATTTTTCCAACATACGTAGCTATTACCCCCGAAAACTAAAACTTTTGAAATAGGAAAAGAGCCTTTAATCAAACTCTTTAGCATTTGCAATCATAAAATAGTCTAATATCTTCATTTTTTCAACATACGTAGCTATTACCCTCGAAAACTAAAACTTTTGAAATAGGAAAAGAGCCTTTAATCACATTCTTTACCATGTGCAATCATAAAATTGTCTAATATCTTCATTTTTTCCACAGACAAAGCTATTACCCTCGAAAACTAAAACTTTTGAAATAGGAAAAGAGCCCTTAATCACATTCTTTACCATGTGCAATCATAAAATTGTCTAATATCTTCATTTTTTCAACATACGTAGCTATTACCCTCGAAAACTAAAACTTTTGAAATAGGAAAAGAGCCTTTAATCAGATTCTTTACCATGTGCAATCATAAAATAGTTTAATATCTTCATTTTTTCCACAGACGTAGCTATTACCTTCGAAAACTAAAACTTTTGACATAGGAAAAGAGCCTTCAATCACATTCTTTACCATGTGCAATCATAAAATAGTCTAATATCTTCATTTTTTCAACATACGTAGCTATTACCCTCGAAAACTAAAACTTTTGAAATAGGAAAAGAGCCTTTAATCACATTCTTTACCATTTGCAATCATAAAATAGTCTAATATCTTCATTTTTCCAACATACGTAGCTATTACCCCCGAAAACTAAAACTTTTGAAATAGGAAAAGAGCCTTTAATCAAACTCTTTAGCATTTGCAATCATAAAATAGTCTAATATCTTCATTTTTTCCACAGACTTAGCTCTTACCCCCGAAAACTAAAACTTTTGAAATAGGAAAAGAGCCTTTAATCAGATTCTCCACTATGTGCAATCATAAAATAGTCTAATATCTTCATTTTTTCAACATACGTAGCTATTACCCTCGAAAACTAAAACTTTTGAAATAGGAAAAGAGCCTTTAATCACATTCTTTACCATGTGCAATAATAAAATAGTCTAATATCTTCATTTTTTCAACATACCTAGCTATTACCCTCGAAAACTAAAACTTTTGACATAGGAAAAGAGCCTTTAATCACATTCTTTACCATTTGCAATCATAAAATAGTCTAATATCTTCATTTTTTCAACATACGTAGCTATTACCCTCGAAAACTAAAACTTTTGACATAGGAAAAGAGCCTTTAATCACATTCTTCACCATTTGCAATCATAAAATAGTCTAATATCTTCATTTTTTTCAACATTCGTAGCTATTACCCTCGAGAACTAAAACTTTTGAAATAAGGAAAGAGCCTTTAATCACATTCTTTACCATGTGCAATCATAAAATTGTCTAATATCTTCATTTTTTCAACATACGTAGCTATTACCCTCGAAAACTAAAACTTTTGAAATAGGAAAAGAGCCTTTAATCACATTCTTTACCATTTGCAATCATAAAATAGTCTAATATCTTCATTTTTTCAACATACATAGCTATTACCCCTCGAAAATTAAAACTTTTGACTTAGGAAAAGAGCCTTTAATCACATTCTTTACCATGTGCAATCATAAAATTGTCTAATATGTTCATTTTTTCAACATACGTAGCTATTACCCTCGAAAACTAAAACTTTTGACATAGGAAAAGAGCCTTTAATCACATTCTTTACCATGTGCAATCATAAAATAGTCTAATATCTTCATTTTTTCAACATACGTAGCCATTACCCTCGAAAACTAAGACTTTTGAAATAGGAAAAGAGCCTTTAATCACATTCTTTACCATGTGCAATCATAAAATAGTCTAATATCTTCATTTTTTCAACATACGTAGCTATTACCCTCGAAAACTAAAACTTTTGAAATAGGAAAAGAGCCTTTAATCACATTCTTTACCATGTGCAATCATAAAATTGTCTAATATCTTCATTTTTTCAACATACGTAGCTATTACCCTCGAAAACTAAGACTTTTGAAATAGGAAAAGAGCCTTTAATCACATTCTTTACCATGTGCAATCATTAAATAGTCTAATATCTTCATTTTTTCAACATACGTAGCTATTACCCTCGAAAACTAAGACTTTTGAAATAGGAAAAGAGCCTTTAATCACATTCTTTACCATGTGCAATCATAAAATAGTCTAATATCTTCATTTTTTCAACATACGTAGCTATTACCCTCGAAAACTAAAACTTTTGAAATAGGAAAAGAGCCTTTAATCACATTCTTTACCATGTGCAATCACGAAATTGTCTAATATCTTCATTTTTTCAACATATGTAGCTATTACCCTCGAAAACTAAAACTTTTGAAATAGGAAAAGAGCCTTTAATCACATTCTTTACCATGTGCAATCATAAAATAGTCTAATATCTTCATTTTTTCAACATACTTAGCTAATACCCTCGAAAACTAAAACTTTTGAAATAGGAAAAGAGCCTTTAATCACATTCTTTACCATGTGCAATCATAAAATTGTCTAATATCTTCATTTTTTCAACATACGTAGCTATTACCCTCGAAAACTAATACTTTTGAAATAGGAAAAGAGCCTTTAATCACATTTTTTACCATGTGCAATCATAAAATAGTCTAATATCTTCATTTTTACCACAGACATAGCTATTACCCTCGAAAACTAACACTTTTGAAATAGGAAAAGAACCTTTAATCACATTCTTTACCATGTGCAATCATAAAATAGTCTAATATCTTCATTTTTCAACATACGTAGCTATTACCCTCGAAAACTAAAACTTTTGAAAAAGGAAAAGAGCCTTTAATCACATTCTTTACCATTTGCAATAATAAAATTGTCTAATATCTTCATTTTTTCAACATACGTAGCTACTACCCTCGAAAACTAAAACTTTTGACATAGGAAAAGAGCCTTCAATCACATTCTTTACCATGTGCAATCATAAAATTGTCTAATATCTTCATTTTTTCAACATACGTAGCTATTACCCTCGAAAACTAAAACTTTTGAAATAGGAAAAGAGCATTTAATCACATTCTTTACCATGTGCAATCATAAAATAGTCTAATATCTTCATTTTTCAACATACTTAGCTATTACCCTCGAAAACTAAAACTTTTGAAATAGGAAAAAAGCCTTTAATCACATTCTTTACCATGTGCAATCATAAAATTGTCTAATATCTTCATTTTTTCAACATACGTAGCTATTTGCCTCGAAAACTAAAACTTTTGAAATAGGAAAAGAGCCTTTAATCACATTCTTTACCATGTGCAATCATAAAATAGTCTAATATCTTCATTTTTTCCACAGACATAGCTATTTCCCTCGAAAACTAAAACTTTTGAAATAGGAAAAGAGCCTTTAATCACATTCTTTACCATTTGCAATCATAAAATATTCTAATTTCTTCATTTTTTCAACATACGTAGCTATTACCCTCGAAAACTAAAACTTCTGACATAGGAAAAGAGCCTTTAATCACATTCTTTACCATGTGCAATCATAAAATAGTCTAATATCTTTATTTTTTCAACATACGTAGCTATTACCCTCGAAAACTAAAACTTTTGAAATAGGAAAAGAGCCTTTAATCACATTCTTTACCATGTGCAATCATAAAATTGTCTAATATCTTCATTTTTTCAACATACGTAGCTATTACCCTCGAAAACTAAAACTTTTGAAAGAGGAAAAGAGCTCTTAATCACATTCTTTACCATGTGCAATCACGAAATTGTCTAATATCTTCATTTTTTCAACATATGTAGCTATTACCCTCGAAAACTAAAACTTTTGAAATAGGAAAAGAGCCTTTAATCACATTCTTTACCATATGCAATCATAAAATAGTCTAATATCTTCATTTTTTCAACATACTTAGCTAGTACCCTCAAAAACTAAAACTTTTGAAATAGGAAAAGAGCCTTTAATCACATTCTTTACCATGTGCAATCATAAAATTGTCTCATATCTTCATTTTTTCAACATACGTAGCTATTACCCTCGAAAACTAATACTTTTAAAATAGGAAAAGAGCCTTTAATCACATTCTTTACCATGTGCAATCATAAAATAGTCTAATATCTTCATTTTTTCCACAGACATAGCTATTACCCTCGAAAACTAACACTTTTGAAATAGGAAAAGAACCTTTAATCACAATCTTTACCATGTGCAATCATAAAATAGTCTAATATCTTCATTTTTTCAACATAAGTAGCTATTACCCTCGAAAACTAAAACTTTTGAAATAGGAAAAGAGCCTTTAATCACATTCTTTACCATGTGCAATCATAAAATAGTCTAATATCTTCATTTTTTCAACATACGTAGCTATTACCCTTGAACACTAAAACTTTTGAAATAGGAAAAGAGACTTTAATCACATTGTTTACCATTTGCAATCGTAAAATAGTCTAATATCGTCATTTTTTCCACATACGTAGCAATTACCCTCGAAAACTAAAACTTTTGACATAGGAAAAGAGCCTTTAATCACATTCTTTACCATGTGCAATCATAAAATAGTCTAATATCTTCATTTTTCAACATACGTAGCTATTACCCTCGAAAACTAAATAAAAAAAATAAAAAAATTCGAATAAATTCGTCGAAATTCGTCGAATAAAAAATTGTCTAATATCTTCATTTTTTCAACATACGTAGCTATTACCCTCGAAAACTAAAACTTTTGACATAGGAAAAGAGCCTTTAATGACATTCTTTACCATTTGCAATCATAAAATTGTCTAATATCTTCATTTTTTCAACATACGTAGCTATTTGCCTCGAAAACTAAAACTTTTGAAATAGGAAAAGAGCCTTTAATCACATTCTTTACCATGTGCAATCATAAAATAGTCTAATATCTTCATTTTTTCCACAGACAAAGCTATTACCCTCGAAAACTAAAACTTTTGAAATAGGAAAAGAGCCTTTAATCACATTCTTTACCATTTGCAATCATAAAATATTCTAATTTCTTCATTTTTTCAACATACGTAGCTATTACCCTCGAAAACTAAAACTTTTGACATAGGAAAAGAGCCTTTAATCACATTCTTTACCATGTGCAATCATAAAATAGTCTAATATCTTCATTTTTTCAACATACGTAGCTATTACCCTCGAAAACTAAAACTTTTGACATAGGAAAAGAGCCTTTAATCACATTCTTTACCATTTGCAATCATAAAATAGTCTAATATCTTCATTTTTTCAACATACGTAGCTATTACCCTCGAAAACTAAAACTTTTGAAATAGGAAAAGAGCCTTTAATCACATTCTTTACCATTTGCAATCATAAAATAGTCTAATATCTTCATTTTTTCAACATACGTAGCTATTACCCCCGAAAACTAAAACTTTTGAAATAGGAAAAGAGCCTTTAATCAAACTCTTTAGCATTTGCAATCATAAAATAGTCGAATATCTTCATTTTTTCAACATACGTAGCTATTACCCTCGAAAGCTAAAACTTTTGAAATAGGAAAAGAGCCTTTAATCACATTCTTTACCATGTGCAATCATAAAATTGTCTAATATCTTCATTTTTTCAACATACGTAGCTATTACCCTCGAAAACTAAAACTTTTGAAATAGGAAAAGAGCCTTTAATCACATTCTTTACCATGTGCAATCATAAAATTGTCTAATATCTTCATTTTTTCAACATACGTAGCTATTAAGAAAATGAAAAACCACAGACAAAGCTCTTACCCCCGAAAACTAAAACTTTTGACATAGGAAAAGAGCCTTTAATCACATTCTTTACCATGTGCAATCATAAAATTGTCTAATATCTTCATTTTTTCAACATACGTAGCTATTACCCTCGAAAACTAAAACTTTTGAAATAGGAAAAGAGCCTTTAATGACATTCTTTACCATTTGCAATCATAAAATAGTCTACTATCTTCATTTTTTCAACATACGTAGCTATTACCCTCGAAAACTAAAACTTTTGACATAGGAAAAGAGCCTTTAATCACATTCTTTACCATGTGCAATCATAAAATTGCCTAATATCTTCATTTTTTCAACATACGTAGCTATTACCCTCGAAAACTAAAACTTTTGAAATTGGAAAAGAGCCTTTAATCACATTCTTTACCATGTGCAATCATAAAATAGTCTAATATCTTCATTTCTTCAACATATGTAGCTATTACCCTCGAAAACTAAAACTTTTGAAATAGGAAAAGAGCCTTTAATCACATTCTTTAACATGTGCTATCATAAAATAGTCTAATATCTTCATTTTTTCAACAGACGTAGCTATTACCCTCGAAAACTAAAACTTTTGAAATAGGAAAAGAGCCTTTAATCACATTCTTTACCATTTGCAATCATAAAATAGTCTAATATCTTCATTTTTTCCACATACGTAGCTATTAACCTCGAAAACTAAAACTTTTGACATAGGAAAAGAGCCTTTAATCACATTCTTTACCATGTGCAATCATAAAATAGTCTAATATCTTCATTTTTTCAACATACGTAGCTATTACCCTCTAAAATTAAAACTTTTGAAATAGGAAAAGAGCCTTTAATCACATTCTTTACCATGTGCAATCATAAAATAGTCTAATATCTTCATTTTTTCAACATACGTAGCTATTACCCTCGAAAACTAAAACTTTTGAAAAAGGAAAAGAGCCTTTAATCACATTCTTTACCATTTGCAATCATAAAATAGTCTAATATCTTCATTTTTTCCACAGACATAGCTATTACCCTCGAAAACTAAAACTTTTGAAATAGGAAAAGAGCCTTTAATCACATTCTTTACCATTTGCAATCATAAAATAGTCTAATATCTTCATTTTTTCAACATACGTAGCTATTACCCTCGAAAACTAAAACTTTTGACATAGGAAAAGAGCCTTTAATCACATTCTTTACCATGTGCAATCATAAAATAGTCTAATATCTTCATTTTTTCAACATACGTAGCTATTACCCTCGAAAACCAAAACTTTTGACATAGGAAAAGAGCCTTTAATCACATTCTTTACCATTTGCAATCATAAAATAGTCTAATATCTTCATTTTTTCAACATACGTAGCTATTACCCTCGAAAACTAAAACTTTTGAAATAGGAAAAGATCCTTTAATCACATTCTTTACCATTTGCAATCATAAAATAGTCTAATATCTTCATTTTTTCAACATACGTAGATATTACCCCCGAAAACTAAAACTTTTGAAATAGGAAAAGAGCCTTTAATCACACTCTTTAGCATTTGCAATCATAAAATAGTCTAATATCTTCATTTTTTCAACATACGTAGCTATTACCCTCGAAAACTAAAACTTTTGAAATAGGAAAAGAGCCTTTAATCACATTCTTTACCATGTGCAATCATAAAATTGTCTAATATCTTCATTTTTTCCACTGACAAAGCTATTACCCTCGAAAACTAAAACTTTTGAAATAGGAAAAGAGCCCTTAATCACATTCTTTACCATGTGCAATCATAAAATTGTCTAATATCTTCATTTTTTCAACATACGTAGCTATTACCCTCGAAAACTAAAACTTTTGAAATAGGAAAAGAGCCTTTAATCAGATTCTTTACCATGTGCAATCATAAAATAGTTTAATATCTTCATTTTTTCCACAGACGTAGCTATTACCTTCGAAAAGTAAAACTTTTGACATAGGAAAAGAGCCTTCAATCACATTCTTTACCATGTGCAATCATAAAATAGTCTAATATCTTCATTTTTTCTACAGACTTAGCTCTTACACCCGAAAACTAAAACTTTTGAAATAGGAAAAGAGCCTTTAATCACATTCTTCACCATGTGCAATCATAAAATAGTCTAATATCTTCATTTTTTCAACATACGTAGCTATTACCCTCGAAAACTAAAACTTTTGAAATAGGAAAAGAGCCTTTAATCACATTCTTTACCATTTGCAATAATAAAATAGTCTAATATCTTCATTTTTTCAACATACCTAGCTATTACCCTCGAAAACTAAAACTTTTGAAATAGGAAAAGAGCCTTTAATCACATTCTTTACCATTTGCAATCATAAAATAGTCTAATATCTTCATTTTTTCAACATACGTAGCTATTACCCTCGAAAATTAAAACTTTTGAAATAGGAAAAGAGCCTTTAATCACATTCTTTACCATTTGCAATCATAAAATAGTCTAATATCTTCATTTTTTCCACATACGTAGCAATTAACCTCGAAAACTAAAACTTTTGACATAGGAAAAGAGCCTTTAATCACATTCTTTACCATGTGCAATCATAAAATAGTCTAATATCTTCATTTTTTCAACATACGTAGCTATTACCCTCTAAAATTAAAACTTTTGAAATAGGAAAAGAGCCTTTAATCACATTCTTTACCATGTGCAATCATAAAATAGTCTAATATCTTCATTTTTTCAACATACGTAGCTATTACCCTCGAAAACTAAAACTTTTGAAAAAGGAAAAGAGCCTTTAATCACATTCTTTACCATTTGCAATCATAAAATAGTCTAATATCTTCATTTTTTCCACAGACATAGCTATTACCCTCGAAAACTAAAACTTTTGAAATAGGAAAAGAGCCTTTAATCACATTCTTTACCATTTGCAATCATAAAATAGTCTAATATCTTCATTTTTTCAACATACGTAGCTATTACCCTCGAAAACTAAAACTTTTGACATAGGAAAAGAGCCTTTAATCACATTCTTTACCATGTGCAATCATAAAATAGTCTAATATCTTCATTTTTTCAACATACGTAGCTATTACCCTCGAAAACCAAAACTTTTGACATAGGAAAAGAGCCTTTAATCACATTCTTTACCATTTGCAATCATAAAATAGTCTAATATCTTCATTTTTTCAACATACGTAGCTATTACCCTCGAAAACTAAAACTTTTGAAATAGGAAAAGAGCCTTTAATCACATTCTTTACCATTTGCAATCATAAAATAGTCTAATATCTTCATTTTTTCAACATACGTAGATATTACCCCCGAAAACTAAAACTTTTGAAATAGGAAAAGAGCCTTTAATCACACTCTTTAGCATTTGCAATCATAAAATAGTCTAATATCTTCATTTTTTCAACATACGTAGCTATTACCCTCGAAAACTAAAACTTTTGAAATAGGAAAAGAGCCTTTAATCACATTCTTTACCATGTGCAATCATAAAATTGTCTAATATCTTCATTTTTTCCACTGACAAAGCTATTACCCTCGAAAACTAAAACTTTTGAAATAGGAAAAGAGCCCTTAATCACATTCTTTACCATGTGCAATCATAAAATTGTCTAATATCTTCATTTTTTCAACATACGTAGCTATTACCCTCGAAAACTAAAACTTTTGAAATAGGAAAAGAGCCTTTAATCAGATTCTTTACCATGTGCAATCATAAAATAGTTTAATATCTTCATTTTTTCCACAGACGTAGCTATTACCTTCGAAAAGTAAAACTTTTGACATAGGAAAAGAGCCTTCAATCACATTCTTTACCATGTGCAATCATAAAATAGTCTAATATCTTCATTTTTTCTACAGACTTAGCTCTTACACCCGAAAACTAAAACTTTTGAAATAGGAAAAGAGCCTTTAATCACATTCTTCACCATGTGCAATCATAAAATAGTCTAATATCTTCATTTTTTCAACATACGTAGCTATTACCCTCGAAAACTAAAACTTTTGAAATAGGAAAAGAGCCTTTAATCACATTCTTTACCATTTGCAATAATAAAATAGTCTAATATCTTCATTTTTTCAACATACCTAGCTATTACCCTCGAAAACTAAAACTTTTGAAATAGGAAAAGAGCCTTTAATCACATTCTTTACCATTTGCAATCATAAAATAGTCTAATATCTTCATTTTTTCAACATACGTAGCTATTACCCTCGAAAATTAAAACTTTTGAAATAGGAAAAGAGCCTTTAATCACATTCTTTACCATGTGCAATCATAAAATAGTCTAATATCTTCATTTTTTCAACATACGTAGCTATTACCCTCGAAAACTAAAACTTTTGAAAAAGGAAAAGAACCTTTAATCACATTCTTTACCATTTGCAATCATAAAATAGTCTAATATCTTCATTTTTTCAACATACGTAGCTACTACCCTCGAAAACTAAAACTTTTGACATAGGAAAAGAGCCTTTAATCACATTCTTTACCATGTGCAATCATAAAATTGTCTAATATCTTCATTTTTTCAACATACGTAGCTATTACCCTCGAAAACTAATACTTTTGAAATAGGAAAAGAGCCTTTAATCACATTCTTTACCATGTGCAATCATAAAATAGTCTAATATCTTCATTTTTTCCACAGAAATAGCTATTACCCTCAAAAACTAACACTTTTGAAATAGGAAAAGAACCTTTAATCACATTCTTTACCATGTGCAATCATAAAATAGTCTAATATCTTCATTTTTTCAACATAATTAGCTATTACCCTCGAAAACTAAAACTTTTGAAATAGGAAAAGAGCCTTTAATCACATTCTTTACCATGTGCAATCATAAAATAGTCTAATATCTTCATTTTTTCAACATACGTAGCTATACCCTTGAACACTAAAACTTTTGAAATAGGAAAAGAGACTTTAATCACATTGTTTACCATTTGCAATCATAAAATAGTCTAATATCGTCATTTTTTCCACATACGTAGCAATTACCCTCGAAAACTAAAACTTTTGACATAGGAAAAGAGCCTTTAATCACATTCTTTACCATGTGCAATCATAAAATAGTCTAATATCTTCATTTTTCAACATACGTAGCTATTACCCTCGAAAACTAAAACTTTTGAAAAAGGAAAAGAGCCTTTAATCACATTCTTTACCATTTGCAATAATAAAATAGTCTAATATCTTCATTTTTTCAACATACGTAGCTACTACCCTAAAAAACTAAAACTTTTGACATAGGAAAAGAGCCTTTAATCACATTCTTTACCATGTGCAATCATAAAATTGTCTAATATCTTCATTTTTTCAACATACGTAGCTATTACCCTCGAAAACTAAAACTTTTGAAATAGGAAAAGAGCATTTAATCACATTCTTTACCATGTGCAATCATAAAATAGTCTAATATCTTCATTTTTCAACATACGTAGCTATTACCCTCGAAAACTAAAACTTTTGAAATAGGAAAAAAGCCTTTAATCACATTCTTTACCATGTGCAATCATAAAATTGTCTAATATCTTCATTTTTTCAACATACGTAGCTATTTGCCTCGAAAACTAAAACTTTTGAAATAGGAAAAGAGCCTTTAATCACATTCTTTACCATGTGCAATCATAAAATAGTCTAATATCTTCATTTTTTCCACAGACATAGCTATTACCCTCGAAAACTAAAACTTTTGAAATAGGAAAAGAGCCTTTAATCACATTCTTTACCATTTGCAATCATAAAATAGTCTAATATCTTCATTTTTTCAACATACGTAGCTATTACCCTCGAAAACTAAAACTTTTGACATAGGAAAAGAGCCTTTAATCACATTCTTTACCATGTGCAATCATAAAATAGTCTAATATCTTCATTTTTTCAACATACGTAGCTATTACCCTCGAAAACCAAAACTTTTGACATAGGAAAAGAGCCTTTAATCACATTCTTTACCATTTGCAATCATAAAATAGTCTAATATCTTCATTTTTTCAACATACGTAGCTATTACCCTCGAAAACTAAAACTTTTGAAATAGGAACAGAGCCTTTAATCACATTCTTTACCATTTGCAATCATAAAATAGTCTAATATCTTCATTTTTCAACATACGTAGCTATTACCCTCGAAAACTAAAACTTTTGAAATAGGAAAAAAGCCTTTAATCACATTCTTTACCATGTGCAATCATAAAATTGTCTAATATCTTCATTTTTTCAACATACGTAGCTATTTGCCTCGAAAACTAAAACTTTTGAAATAGGAAAAGAGCCTTTAATCACATTCTTTACCATGTGCAATCATAAAATAGTCTAATATTTTCATTTTTTCCACGGACATAGCTATTAACCTCGAAAACTAAAACTTTTGAAATAGGAAAAGAGCCTTTAAACATATTCTTTACCATTTGCAATCATAAAATAGTCTAATATCTTCATTTTTTCTACATACGTAGCTATTACCCTCGAAAACTAAAACTTTTGACATAGGAAAAGAGCCTTTAATCACATTCTTTACCATGTGCAATCATAAAATAGTCTAATATCTTCATTTTTTCAACATACGTAGCTATTACCCTCGAAAACCAAAACTTTTGACATAGGAAAAGAGCCTTTAATCACATTCTTTACCATTTGCAATCATAAAATAGTCTAATATCTTCATTTTTTTAACATACGTAGCTATTACCCTCGAAAACTAAAACTTTTGAAATAGGAAAAGAGCCTTTAATCACATTCTTTACCATTTGCAATCATAAAATAGTCTAATATCTTCATTTTTTCAACATACGTAGCTATTACCCCCGAAAACTAAAACTTTTGAAATAGGAAAAGAGCCTTTAATCACACTCTTTACCATGTGCAATCATAAAATAGTCTAATATCTTCATTTTTTCAACATACGTAGCTATTACCCTCGAAAACTAAAACTTTTGAAATAGGAAAAGAGCCTTTAATCACATTCTTTACCATGTGCAATCATAAAATTGTCTAATATCTTCATTTTTTCCACAGACAAAGCTATTACCCTCGAAAACTAAAACTTTTGAAATAGGAAAAGAGCCCTTAATCACATTCTTTACCATGTGCAATCATAAAATTGTCTAATATCTTCATTTTTCAACATACGTAGCTATTACCCTCGAAAACTAAAACTTTTGAAATAGGAAAAGAGCCTTTAATCAGATTCTTTACCATGTGCAATCATAAAATAGTTTAATATCTTCATTTTTTCCACAGACGTAGCTATTACCTTCGAAAACTAAAACTTTTGACATAGGAAAAGAGCCTTCAATCACATTCTTTACCATGTGCAATCATAAAATAGTCTAATATCTTCATTTTTTCCACAGACTTAGCTCTTACCCCCGAAAACTAAAATTTTTGAAATAGGAAAAGAGCCTTTAATCACATTCCTCACCATGTGCAATCATAAAATAGTCTAATATCTTCATTTTTTCAACATACGTAGCTATTACCCTCGAAAACTAAAACTTTTGAAATAGGAAAAGAGCCTTTAATCACATTCTTTACCATTTGCAATAATAAAATAGTCTAATATCTTCATTTTTTCAACATACCTAGCTATTACCCTCGAAAACTAAAACTTTTGACATAGGAAAAGAGCCTTTAATCACATTCTTTACCATTTGCAATCATAAAATAGTCTAATATCTTCATTTTTTCAACATACGTAGCTACTACCCTAAAAAACTAAAACTTTTGACATAGGAAAAGAGCCTTTAATCACATTCTTTACCATGTGCAATCATAAAATTGTCTAATATCTTCATTTTTTCAACATACGTAGCTATTACCCTCGAAAACTAAAACTTTTGAAATAGGAAAAGAGCATTTAATCACATTCTTTACCATGTGCAATCATAAAATAGTCTAATATCTTCATTTTTCAACATACGTAGCTATTACCCTCGAAAACTAAAACTTTTGAAATAGGAAAAAAGCCTTTAATCACATTCTTTACCATGTGCAATCATAAAATTGTCTAATATCTTCATTTTTTCAACATACGTAGCTATTTGCCTCGAAAACTAAAACTTTTGAAATAGGAAAAGAGCCTTTAATCACATTCTTTACCATGTGCAATCATAAAATAGTCTAATATCTTCATTTTTTCCACAGACATAGCTATTACCCTCGAAAACTAAAACTTTTGAAATAGGAAAAGAGCCTTTAATCACATTCTTTACCATTTGCAATCATAAAATAGTCTAATATCTTCATTTTTTCAACATACGTAGCTATTACCCTCGAAAACTAAAACTTTTGACATAGGAAAAGAGCCTTTAATCACATTCTTTACCATGTGCAATCATAAAATAGTCTAATATCTTCATTTTTTCAACATACGTAGCTATTACCCTCGAAAACCAAAACTTTTGACATAGGAAAAGAGCCTTTAATCACATTCTTTACCATTTGCAATCATAAAATAGTCTAATATCTTCATTTTTTCAACATACGTAGCTATTACCCTCGAAAACTAAAACTTTTGAAATAGGAAAAGAGCCTTTAATCACATTCTTTACCATTTGCAATCATAAAATAGTCTAATATCTTCATTTTTCAACATACGTAGCTATTACCCTCGAAAACTAAAACTTTTGAAATAGGAAAAGAGCCTTTAATCACATTCTTTACCATGTGCAATCATAAAATTGTCTAATATCTTCATTTTTTCCACTGACAAAGCTATTACCCTTGAAAACTAAAACTTTTGAAATAGGAAAAGAGCCCTTAATCACATTCTTTACCATGTGCAATCATAAAATTGTCTAATATCTTCATTTTTCAACATACGTAGCTCTTACCCCCGAAAACTAAAACTTTTGAAATAGGAAAAGAGCCTTTAATCACATTCTTCACCATGTGCAATCATAAAATAGTCTAATATCTTCATTTTTTCAACATACGTAGCTATTACCCTCGAAAACTAAAACTTTTGAAATAGGAAAAGAGCCTTTAATCACATTCTTTACCATTTGCAATAATAAAATAGTCTAATATCTTCATTTTTTCAACATACCTAGCTATTACCCTCGAAAACTAAAACTTTTGACATAGGAAAAGAGCCTTTAATCACATTCTTTACCACTTGCAATCATAAAATAGTCTAATATCTTCATTTTTTCAACATACGTAGCTACTACCCTAAAAAACTAAAACTTTTGACATAGGAAAAGAGCCTTTAATCACATTCTTTACCATGTGCAATCATAAAATTGTCTAATATCTTCATTTTTTCAACATACGTAGCTATTACCCTCGAAAACTAAAACTTTTGAAATAGGAAAAGAGCATTTAATCACATTCTTTACCATGTGCAATCATAAAATAGTCTAATATCTTCATTTTTCAACATACGTAGCTATTACCCTCGAAAACTAAAACTTTTGAAATAGGAAAAAAGCCTTTAATCACATTCTTTACCATGTGCAATCATAAAATTGTCTAATATCTTCATTTTTTCAACATACGTAGCTATTTGCCTCGAAAACTAAAACTTTTGAAATAGGAAAAGAGCCTTTAATCACATTCTTTACCATGTGCAATCATAAAATAGTCTAATATCTTCATTTTTTCCACAGACATAGCTATTACCCTCGAAAACTAAAACTTTTGAAATAGGAAAAGAGCCTTTAATCACATTCTTTACCATTTGCAATCATAAAATAGTCTAATATCTTCATTTTTTCAACATACGTAGCTATTACCCTCGAAAACTAAAACTTTTGACATAGGAAAAGAGCCTTTAATCACATTCTTTACCATGTGCAATCATAAAATAGTCTAATATCTTCATTTTTTCAACATACGTAGCTATTACCCTCGAAAACAAACTTTTGACATAGGAAAAGAGCCTTTAATCACATTCTTTACCATTTGCAATCATAAAATAGTCTAATATCTTCATTTTTTCAACATACGTAGCTATTACCCTCGAAAACTAAAACTTTTGAAATAGGAAAAGAGCCTTTAATCACATTCTTTACCATTTGCAATCATAAAATAGTCTAATATCTTCATTTTTCAACATACGTAGCTATTACCCTCGAAAACTAAAACTTTTGAAATAGGAAAAAAGCCTTTAATCACATTCTTTACCATGTGCAATCATAAAATTGTCTAATATCTTCATTTTTTCAACATACGTAGCTATTACCCTCGAAAACTAAAACTTTTGAAATAGGAAAAGAGCCTTTAATCACATTCTTTACCATGTGCAATCATAAAATAGTCTAATATCTTCATTTTTTCCACAGACATAGCTATTACCCTCGAAAACTAAAACTTTTGAAATAGGAAAAGAGCCTTTAATCACATTTTTTACCATTTGCAATCATAAAATAGTCTAATATCTTCATTTTTTCAACATACGTAGCTATTACCCTCGAAAACTAAAACTTTTGACATAGGAAAAGAGCCTTTAATCACATTCTTTACCATGTGCAATCATAAAATAGTCTAATATCTTCATTTTTTCAACATACGTAGCTATTACCCTCGAAAACTAAAACTTTTGAAATAGGAAAAGAGCCTTTAATCACATTCTTTACCATGTGCAATCATAAAATTGTCTAATATCTTCATTTTTTCAACATACGTAGCTATTACCCTCGAAAACTATAACTTTTTACATAGGAAAAGAGCCTTTAATCACATTCTTTACCATTTGCAATCATAAAATAGTCTAATATCTTCATTTTTTCAACATACGTAGCTATTAACCTCGAAAACTAAAACTTTTGAAATAGCAAAAGAGCCTTTAATCACATTCTTTACCATGTTCAATCATAAAATTATCTAATATCTTCATTTTTTCAACATACGTAGCTATTACCCTCGAAAACTAAAACTTTTGACATGGGAAAAGAGCCTTTAATCACATTCTTTACCATTTGCAATCATAAAATAGTATAATATTTTCATTTTTTCAACATACGTAGCTATTACCCTCGAAAATTAAAACTTTTGACATAGGAAAAGAGCCTTTAATCACATTCTTTACCATTTGCAATCATAAAATAGTCTAATATCTTCATTTTTTCAACATACGTAGCTATTACCCTCGAAAACTAAAACTTTTGAAATAGGAAAAGAGCCTTTAATCACATTCTTTACCATGTACAATCATAAAATTGTCTAATATCTTCATTTTTTCCACAGACAAAGCTATTACCCTCGAAAACTAAAACTTTTGAAATAGGAAAAGAGCCTTTAATCACATTCTTTACCATGTGCAATCATAAAATTGTCTAATATCTTCATTTTTTCAACATACGTAGCTATTACCCTCGAAAACTAAAACTTTTGAAATAGGAAAAGAGCCTTTAATCAGATTCTTTACCATGTGCAATCATAAAATAGTTTAATATCTTCATTTTTTCCACAGACGTAGCTATTACCTTCGAAAACTAAACTTTTGACATAGGAAAAGAGCCTTCAATCACATTCTTTACCATGTGCAACCATAAAATAGTCTAATATCTTAATTTTTTCCACAGACTTATCTCTTACCCCCGAAAACTAAAACTTTTGAAATAGGAAAAGAGCCTTTAATCACATTCTTCACCATGTGCAATCATAAAATAGTCTAATATCTTCATTTTTTCAACATACGTAGCTATTACCCTCGAAAACTAAAACTTTTGAAATACGAAAAGAGCCTTTAATCACATTCTTTACCATGTGCAATAATAAAATAGTCTAATTTCTTCATTTTTTCAACATACCTAGCTATTACCCTCGAAAACTAAAACTTTTGACATAGGAAAAGAGCCTTTAATAACATTCTTTACCATTTGCAATCATAAAATAGTCTAATATCTTCATTTTTTTAACATACGTAGCTATTACCCTCGAAAACTAAAACTTTTGACATAGGAAAAGAGCCTTTAATCACATTCTTTATCATTTGCAATCGTAAAATAGTCTAATATCTTCATTTTTTTCAACATTCGTAGCTATTACCCTCGAGAACTAAAACTTTTGAAATAAGGAAAGAGCCTTTAATCACATTCTTTACCATGTGCAATCATAAAATTGTCTAATATCTTCATTTTTCAACATACGTAGCTATTACCCTCGAAAACTAAAACTTTTGAAATAGGAAAAGAGCCTTTAATCACATTCTTTACCATTTGCAATCATAAAATAGTCTAATATCTTCATTTTTTCAACATACGTAGCTATTACCCTCGAAAACTAAACTTTTGAAATAGGAAAAGAGCCTTTAATCACATTCTTTACCATGTGCAATCATAAAATTGTCTAATATCTTCATTTTTTCAACATACGTAGCTATTACCCTCGAAAACTATAACTTTTTACATAGGAAAAGAGCCTTTAATCACATTCTTTACCATTTGCAATCATAAAATAGTCTAATATCTTCATTTTTTCAACATACGTAGCTATTAACCTCGAAAACTAAAACTTTTGAAATAGGAAAAGAGCCTTTAATCACATTCTTTACCATGTTCAATCATAAAATAGTCTAATATCTTCATTTTTTCAACATACGTAGCTATTACCCTCGAAAACTAAAACTTTTGAAATAGGAAAAGAGCCTTTAATCACATTCTTTACCATGTGCAATCATAAAATTGTCTAATATCTTCTTTTTTTCCACTGACAAAGCTATTACCCTCGAAAACTAAAACTTTTGAAATAGGAAAAGAGCCCTTAATCACATTCTTTACCATGTGCAATCATAAAATTGTCTAATATCTTCATTTTTCAACATACGTAGCTATTACCCTCGAAAACTAAAACTTTTGAAATAGGAAAAGAGCCTTTAATCAGATTATTTACCATGTGCAATCATAAAATAGTTTAATATCTTCATTTTTTCCACAGACGTAGCTATTACCTTCGAAAACTAAAACTTTTGACATAGGAAAAGAGCCTTCAATCACATTCTTTACCATGTGCAATCATAAAATAGTCTAATATCTTCATTTTTTCCACAGACTTAGCTCTTACCCCCGAAAACTAAAACTTTTGAAATAGGAAAAGAGCCTTTAATCACATTCTTCACCATGTGCAATCATAAAATAGTCTAATATCTTCATTTTTTCAACATACGTAGCTATTACCCTCGAAAACTAAAACTTTTGAAATAGGAAAAGAGCCTTTAATCACATTCTTTACCATTTGCAATAATAAAATAGTCTAATATCTTCATTTTTTCAACATACCTAGCTATTACCCTCGAAAACTAAAACTTTTGACATAGGAAAAGAGCCTTTAATCACATTCTTTACCATTTGCAATCATAAAATAGTCTAATATCTTCATTTTTTCAACATACGTAGCTATTACCCTCGAAAACTAAAACTTTTGACATAGGAAAAGAGCCTTTAATCACATTCTTTACCATTTGCAATCATAAAATAGTCTAATATCTTCATTTTTTTCAACATTCGTAGCTATTGCCCTCGAGAACTAAAACTTTTGAAATAAGGAAAGAGCCTTTAATTACATTCTTTACCATGTGCAATCATAAAATTGTCTAATATCTTCATTTTTTCAACATACGTAGCTATTACCCTCGAAAACTAAAACTTTTGAAATAGGAAAAGAGCCTTTAATCACATTCTTTACCATTTACAATCATAAAATAGTCTAATATCTTCATTTTTTCAACATACGTAGCTATTACCCTCGAAAACTAAAACTTTTGAAATAGGAAAAGAGCCTTTAATCACATTCTTTACCATGTGCAATCATAAAATTGTCTAATATCTTCATTTTTTCAACATACGTAGCTATTACCCTCGAAAACTAAAAGTTTTGACATAGGAAAAGAGCCTTTAATCACATTCTTTACCATTTGCAATCATAAAATAGTCTAATATCTTCATTTTTTCAACATACGTAGCTATTACCCTCGAAAACTAAAACTTTTGAAATAGGAAAAGAGCCTTTAATCACATTCTTTACCATGTGCAATCATAAAATTGTCTAATATCTTCATTTTTTCCACAGACAAAGCTCTTACCCCCGAAAACTAAAACTTTTGACATAGGAAAAGAGCCTTTAATCACATTCTTTACGATGTGCAATCATAAAATTGTCTAATATCTTCATTTTTTCAACATACGTAGCTATTACCCTCGAAAACTGAAACTTTTGACATAGGAAAAGAGCCTTTAATCACATTCTTTACCATTTGCAATCATAAAATAGTCTAATATCTTCATTTTTTCAACATACGTAGCTATTACCCTCGAAAACTAAAACTTTTGACACAGGAAAAGGGCCTTTAATTACATTCTTTACCATTTGCAATCATAAAGTAGTCTAATATCTTCATTTTTTCAACATACGTAGCTATTACCCTCGAAAACTAAAACTTTTGAAATAGGAAAAGAGCCTTTAATCACATTCTTTACCATTTGCAATCATAAAATAGTCTAATATCTTCTTTTTTTCAACATACGTAGCTATTACCCCCGAAAACTAAAACTTTTGAAATAGGAAAAGAGCCTTTAATCACACTCTTTAGCATTTGCAATCATAAAATAGTCTAATATCTTCATTTTTTCAACATATGTAGCTATTACCCTCGAAAACTAAAACTTTTGAAATAGGAAAAGAGCCTTTAATCACATTCTTTACCATGTACAATCATAAAATTGTCTAATATCTTCATTTT
>NW_027064868.1:0-24178 GCF_032884065.1 Artemia franciscana
GCAATCATTAGAATCATGAGGTATAGATCTGAATACGGATTGTTTTCCCATGGACTATTATAATTTGCATGTTCAAGAGTCGGTAAACCTGACAATCTGTTTATATGCACAGACAATGGGACAGCAAAGAATGTTGTATATTCACAAATTTATATGTACAAACAATGGAAAAGCGAAGAATATTGTATATTTGCAAGTTTTACGTAGCTAAAAACATATATATATACATATATATATATATATATATATATATATATATATATATATATATATATATATATATATATATATATATATATATATATATATATATACTAGCTGTTGGGGTGGCGCTTCGCGCCACCCCAACACCTAGTTGGTGGGGCGCTTCGCGCCCCCCCCAAGCCCCCCCGCGCGCGTAAGTCGTTACGCGCCATATTAGTTACGCGCCATATTAGTTACGCGCCATTGTAGTTGTGTCCCTGTGTCCCACCTGTGAATATAGATAGATTTATATATGTGTTTCAAACTACGTAAAAATTGCGAATATACAACATTCTTGGCTTTCCCATTGTCTGTCCATATACAAAGCCGTATGTACTAATAATGACGTCATATGCAAACGTTCTTTTTACAAACAAACAAACATGCATACACACAACTCGTTTTTATATAGATAGATAGATAGATAGATACAATACAAATTAACTACGTAAAACTTGTGAATATACAACAGTCTGTTCCGAAATACAACTAACTTCGTAAAACTTGAGAATATACAACATTCTTCGCTGTCCAATTCTCGCTGCATATAAATAGATTGTCAGGTTTACCGACCCTCGAACATGCAACGTACAATTGTCCATGGGAAAAACAATCAGTATTAAGATCAATACCACATTTTTCTAATGATTGACCTTGAGCTTTGTTAATGGTGATTGCAAATGCTAATCGAATTGGGAATTGCAATCTTTTAAATTGAAAAGGCAGATCTGTTGGAATCATGGGAATGCGAGGAATAAGAACAGCCTCACCCTCAAAAGGCCCTGTCAGGATTGTGGCCTCTATTAGGTTTTCCATTGTTTTTTTTTACGGCAAGTCGAGTGCCATTGCAAAGCTTTGGTGGGTTTATGTTACGTAACAATATTATTGGTACGCCTATTTTTAGTTGTAGCACGTGTGGTGGAAACCCTGAAAGATCTATGGAATTTAAAAATTCAGATGGATAATTAACCGCTTCATTTGGTTCCAAAACTGTGTCGACTGACTTGTAAAGGACTGCCTGGTCTTGAATCTTGGTCAAAACAATATTGTTGATTTCGTGGACGTCTATATTCTTGGGTGCGAGAATCGCTCTTTCACTTAGCCATTTATTATTTTTATAATTTTTTAGAATATTCGGAAATATATTTTCAATCAATTCATTTTTGGACGTCACTAAATTACAGAAATCAGCAGGTAGTTGTATACGTCCTGAAATTGAGTCTACTGGGAGCTTTCCGTTTCCCATTGCTAGCAATTGATCTGAAAATGTTTGACCAGAGTCATCGTTTTGCAATCGGACACGCATATTTGTAGTTAATTTTAATGTTTTTACGTGTGCCCATAAATTAGAATTTTTCAGGCAAGCATTCATTTCGTCTGCAGGAGTTGATCTAGGTATTATAGGTAATGTTTGCCTGAAATCTCCTGCAAGCAATATTAATGTGCTGCCAAAGGGTTTCGAATTCCCTCTTAAATCTTTCAAGCATTGATCCAGAGCCTCGAGCGATTTTTTGTGTGCCATTGTGCACTCATCCCAAATAATAAGTTTGCATTGCTGCAATACTTTACCCATCCCAGATGATTTGGAAATATTGCACGTGGGAGTTTCTGTAGAATGCAAGTTCAGAGGCAATTTCAAAGCGGAATGAGCAGTTCTTCCACCAGGCAGCAATGTTGCGGCTATTCCGGACGACGCAATTGCCAACGCTATATCATTTTTAGATCGAATTGATGCCAGAATCAGTTTTATCACAAACGTTTTACCAGTACCTCCTGGCGCATCCAAAAAGAAAATTTCTCCAACGTTGTTATCGACACAATGCATTATCGTATCATAAATGTCTTTTTGTTCCGACGTTAACTTGGAAATGTTATTTTGTACATACGACAATAGATCACTCGTACTGTAACTTTGTTCACGATCCAATTCTACACATGTCGAAACAGCAGCGATACGGTTAGGTGAAGGCATTCCCAAACCCTGAAGAGGTTTGTTTGCCATACTTATGCAAATATCTTCTATAACAACTAAAGTGTAGTTATAAATTTCTGGTGTAAAATCAAAAGTCATGTCTGACGTCTCTAACTGTTTTCGATGAAGTATATCTTCGGACATTTTTGACTTATATTTTTCCCATAACTCTGTAGGAGCTGATGGAGAGCAAGTTGTTAAAATGATGCCAAACAATGCACGAATTTGACTTGGGGTTGACGTTTCGCACGCGTCATTGATGCAGTTATCCCAGTGTTGGTCATTCTCCAATAAATTCAGAGCTTGGCATGCACTACGGTAAGTGTCATGTATAGTACCATTTACAGTCCTCAAATACTCAAAGGATGTCGGACCGGGTACATTCACCAAAAGCAGGCGTAGAAAGAAGCATTCATGTTGATTGGGGTGAACGGTGTAGAGTCTTCCTATCGTGGTATCTTTGAAGATGGTAGGTTGGCCGTCGACTGACTTACCCTGTTTTCGACGTTCAAATACTTTATTTTTAGTATTCCACGTGTAATACGAAGGCACTTCAGTATACAGCAGTTTTTTCGCAAAAGAATCATTTTTGCAAAGCGAAAAAAAAGCTGTTAATGTTGTATCCGGTGGATTCAGGACTCTTTGTTGCACGTTGGTTTCCGTGAAATAAACACGTTGACCATTCTGTAAATGTACCGCTAAGTGAACAACAGCTGGACTACGTTCATGTATCGGAAATGAAAGAATTCGCCAAACAGCTTCATTACTGCTTATGTATCTTCCAGCCTGATATTCTACGATTTCATCGAAATCTTTGATTTCGGACTGCAAGCCAAAAACTGCCATGTCACTGCCTTTGTTGACGTATTTACATATAAATTTTATTGCCTTTACGGAGTTACAGTATTCAACGTTTATATGTGCATTAAATGTTTTGGATAATAAAGGGGAATATGGAACAACCCACTGGTTATCTACTTCGATGGTGGTACCGTTACGCTTCTTTATTATTGCTGTTTTACCGCCATCTTCAGTAGATCTTCTTCTATATTGTGGGTAACCATCATTGCCAGTAATTGTTGTGGGTACTAAAAGTCGAGGATATTGCTTTGTGCACCTTCCTTTGGCCATGCATGGTGAATTTTCGTTCAGTGCACCGCAAGGTCCATGTATCATATTTTTTACAATAATATCATGTAACCCCTTATCGACATTTTTATCAGGTATTTCAGCGGAAATCACATCATCAATTTCGTTTGAAGTAATTTTTTTATGTAGCCAGATTAGTATATGTGCGTGTGGCAAACCTCGTTTTTGCCATTCCACTGAGTACATCCAGCATCGCACTGACCCAAACACTTCATGTTTTACAAGGTAGTTTATCAGTGATTTCAACTTTTGCCGGAAGACACGTGCCGTAATGTCATGCCTATGAACCGCCGATTGTCCTTGAAGTAAAAGCTGCAGTATCTCGTCCCAAGATTGATTACATGTAAATGTAATAAATAAATCTGGACGACCATAGAGACGAACATACGCAATAGCATCTTGAGCATATTCATGCATATGACGTGGACTGCCAGCATATGACGAAGGTAAAATTGTTAATCTTCCAACGTTTGTGGTATTACCGTCATTTATAACTGCATCTCGCAAATGAATGTATTGTTCAGAGCGGAGCTTGGTCTGATTCAGGCGGATATATAGCAAACGTTCTGATTCAATTTTTGCATACATATCCACGACAAATTGGTGAAACAATTCACGGCATTTTAAAATATAATTTTCTTCATCCTGCCGAATCATTAGTCTATAGGAATAATAATGCATTGCACTGCATTTCTTATTCATTTCTTTGTTAGTGGCTGGATTCATCAATTTAATATTAAAGTGATAGCCGTCGGCTCCATCCCAAAAAATGATAGGATATTGTAGGGCATCGTAGCATCGATGAGTTTCAGCAATTCTTAACAACTGGGCGTTTCGCTTATGTAGAATAATACCTCGAGGTAAAAACTGATCACCGACTATAACGATTGCCACTTCGTCGATAGTCGGAGCATTGTATCTACGCACATGTTGGCCAGGAGGCGTTTTGTCAGCGGAAATAACAATTTTATGAGTATCAGTAGGCATCAAATCGATGGCTGTTTTGAACAGACGCACTAAATTATTATTTTCGTGGAAAAGATGTTGCAATTGGGAAACGATTGTCCTTTCAACGTTGGGAGAAATTTCGCAACGTGCATTCAATTCAGAATTTCTATCACTGATGAAGTACAATTGTAAAAATTTATGATTCTCGCCTAATAATGGTAGAAGGGACCCTGCTTTATGATAAATTTGCCCTTTTACTTTAAAAGTAGACATAAATTGATCTGGATTTTCGATTTGGGCTCCAAACGACGTCATTTGGAAACATGAGTTGTATTGTCTGATTTTTGACAAAAAACGCTTAGATTCTGACGTAGTTCCAGTAAGGAAAGTCTTCAATGGCTCTGGTGGTGCAGCCAATAGAGGAAGTTTAACTTTTCCTGAGGCGCAACACATTCCCATTGTTTCACCATTGAATTTCAAGGCCTTGCAATAGGGACAAATTTTGGACATTGTCCCGATTTGAACACAGCTACTCAAGCTATAATCATCGACTGGGTTGTACCTGAATGCCAGGCGATAACTTTCAGATTGCTCTGATTCCTCGGCACGCTTTCTTTTCTTACTTTCTCTATCAGCAGCAAGCCTGATTTCCTGCTGGTCTTTTGATTCCTCGGCACGCTTTCTTTTCTTACTTTCTCTATCAGCAGCAAGCCTGATTTCTTGCTGTTCTTGTAATTCCTCGGCCCGCCTTCTTTTTTCACATTCTGTTTTAGCAGCAAGTCTGCTTCTGCGTTGCTCTGGTAGTTCCTCGGCATGCTTTCTTTTTTCACTTTCTCTTTTAGCAGCAAGTCTGCTTTCGCGTTGCTCTGGTAGTTCCTCGGCATGCTTTCTTTTTTCACATTCTCTTTTAGCAGCAAGTCTGCTTCTGCGTTGCTCTGGTAGTTCCTCGGCATGCTTTCTTTTTTCACATTCTCTTTTAGCAGCAAGTCTGCTTCTGCGTTGCTCTGGTAGTTCCTCGGCATGCTTTCTTTTTTCACTTTCTCTTTTAGCAGCAAGTCTGCTTTCGCGTTGCTCTGGTAGTTCCTCGGCATGCTTTCTTTTTTCACATTCTCTTTTAGCAGCAAGTCTGCTTCTGCGTTGCTCTGGTAGTTCCTCGGCATGCTTTCTTTTTTCACATTCTCTTTTAGCAGCAAGTCTGCTTCTGCGTTGCTCTGGTAGTTCCTCGGCATGCTTTCTTTTTTCACTTTCTCTTTTAGCAGCAAGTCTGCTTTCGCGTTGCTCTGGTAGTTCCTCGGCACGCTTTCTTTTCTGACTTTCTCTATCACCAGCAAGTTTTCTGGCATAGACTCTTTGAGCATCTTCATCAGTCATTATAAACTTAAGCATTAATAGAATTCTACACGAACATCCGTCTTATATAACTTGAATGACGTCAGGCCTTCAAAGCAAAAATGATGCCTTCAAAGCAAAAATGATGGCAGCTAATTTCATGACGTCAGCCGAAACATGACGGCGAACATATGTCTTATATAACTTGAATGACGTCACCTTCAAAGCAAAAATGACGGCAACTAATTTCATGACGTCAGCCGAAACATGACGTCACCTGACACATCCATCCACACATCCATCCACACATCCACAGACAGACAACTTATTTTTATATATATAGAAGATATATATAGAAGATATATATATAAAAATAAGTTGTCTGTCTGTGTGGCTGTCTGTCAGGTGACGTCGTGTTTCTGTGTCGACTGACGTCATGAAGTTAGTTGTCGTCATTTTTGCTATGACGGTGACGTCATTAAAGATATTTAATCATGAAGTTAGTTGTCGTCATTTTTGCTATGACGGTGACGTCATTAAAGATATTTAAGACATACATGTTCACGTAGAAATCTATTAATGTTTAAGTTTAAAATGACTGATGAACTTACAATGGGAAAAGCCGATGAAGATGCTCAAAGAGTCTATGCCAAAAAACTTGCTGCTGATAGAGAAAGTCAGAAAAGAAAGTGTGCCTAGGAATCAAAAGAACAGCAAGGAAACAGGCTTGAGGCTGATAGAGAAAGATAGAACAGAAAGCGTGCCGAGGAATCAAAAGAACAGCAAAGAAACAGGCTTGAGGCTGATAGAGAAAGAAAGAACAGAAAGCGTGCCGAGGAACTACCAGAGCAACGCGAAAGCAGACTTGCTGCTAAAAGAGAAAGAGAAAAAAGAAGGCGTGCCGAGGAATCACAAGAACAGCAAGAAATCACGCTTGCTGCTGATAGAGAGAGTAAGAAAAGAAAGCGTGCCGAGGAATCACAAGAACAGCAAGAAATCAGGCTTGCTGCTGATAGAGAAAGTAAGAAAAGAAAGCGTGCCGAGGAATCAGAGCAACCTGAAAGTTATCGCCTGGCATTCAGGTACAGCCCAGTCGATGATTATAGCTTGAGTAGATGTGTTCAAATCGGGACAATGTCTAAAATTTGTCCCTATTGCAAGGCCTCGAAATTCAATGGTGAAACAATGGGAATGTGTTGCGCCTCAGGAAAAGTTAAACTTCCTCTATTGGCTGCACCACCAGAGCCATTTTAGACTTTCCTTACTGGAACTACGTCAGAATCTAAGCGTTTCTTGTCAAAAATCAGAAAATACAACTCATGTTTCCAAATGACGTCGTTTGGAGCCCAAATCGAAAATCCAGATCAATTTATGCCTACTTTCAAAGTAAAAGGGCAAATTTATCATAGAGCAGGGTCCCTTCTACCATTCTCAGGCGAGAATCATAAACTTTTACAATTGTACTTCATCAGTGATAGAAATTCTGAATTGAATGCACGTTGCAAAATTTCTCCCAACGTTGAAAGGACAACATCTTTTCCACGAAAATAATAATTTAGTGCGTCTGTTCAAAACAGCCATCAATTTGATGCCTACTGATACGCATAAAATTGTTATTTCCGCTGACAAAACGCCTCCTGGCCAACATATGTGTAGATACAATGCTCCAACTATCGACGAAGTGGCAATCGTTATGGTCGGTGATCAGTTTTTACCTCGAGATATTATTCTTCATAAGCGAAACGCTCAGTTGTTAAGAATTGCTGAAACTCATCGATGCTACGATGCCCTACAATATCCTATCATTTTTTTGGGATGGAGCCGACGGCTATCACTTTAATATTAAATTAAATCAATGCATTATTATTCCTATAGACTAATGATTCGGCAGGATGAAGAAAATTATATTTTAAAATGCCGTGAATTGTTTCACCAATTTGTCGTTGATATGTATGCTAAAATTGAATCAGAACGTTTGCTATATATCCGCCTGAATCAGACCAAGCTCCACTCTGAACAATACATTCATTTGCGAGATGCAGTTATAAATGACGGTAATACCACAAACGTTGGAAGATTAACAATATTACCTTCGTCATATGCTGGCAGTCCCCGTCATATGCATGATTATGCTCAAGATGCTATTGCGTATGTTCGTCTCTATGGTCGTCCAGATTTATTTATTACATTTACATGTAATCAATCTTGGGACGAGATACTGCAGCTTTTACTTCAAGGACAATTCGGCGGTTCATAGGCATGACATTACGGCCCGTGTCTTCCGGCAAAAGTTTGAAATCACTGATAAACTACATAGTAAAACTTGAAATGTTTGGGTCAGTGCGATGCTGGATGTACTCAGTGGAATGGCAAAAACTAGGTTTGCCACACGCACATATACTAATCTGGCTACATAAGAATATTACTTCGAACGAAATTGATGATGTGATTTCCGAAGAAATACCTGATAAAAATGTCGATAAGGGGTTACATGATATTATTGGAAAAATATGATACATGGACCTTGAGGTGCACTGAACGAAAATTCACCATGCATGGCAAAGGAAGGTGCACAAAGCAATATCCTCGACTTTTAGTAGCAAACACAATTACTGGCAATGATGGTTACCCACAATATAGAAGAAGATCTACTGAAGATGGCGGTAAAACAGCAATAATAAAGAAGTGTAACGGTACCACCATCGAAGTAGATAACCAGTGGGTTGTTCCATATTCCCCATTATTATCAAAAACATTTAATGCACACATAAACGTTGAATACTGTAACTCCGTAAAGGCAATCAAATACATATGTAAATACGTCAACAAAGGCAGTGACATGGCAGTTTTTGGCTTACAGCCCGAAATGAAAGATTTCGACGAAATCGTACAATATCAGGCTGGAATATACATTAGCAGTAATGAAGCTGTTTGGCGAATTCTTTCATTTCCGATACATGAACGTAGTCCAGCTGTTGTTCACTTAGCGGTACATTTACAGAATGGTCAACGTGTTTATTTCACGGAAACCAACGTGCAACAAAGAGCCCTGAATCCACCGGATACAACATTAACAGCTTTTTTTTCGCTTTGCAAAAATGATTCTTTTGCAAAAAAACTGCTGTATACTGAAGTGCCTTCGTATTACACGTGGAATACTAAAAATAAAGTAGTTGAACGTCGAAAACAGGGTTAGTCAGTCGACGGCCAACCATCAGCTCCTACAGAGTTATGGGAAAAATATAGGTCAAAAATGTCCGAAGATATACTCCATCGAAAACAGTTAGAGACGTCAGATATAACTTTTGATTTTACATCAGAAATTTATAACTACACTTTAGTTATTATAGAATATTTGTGCGTACGTATGGCAAACAAACCTCTTCAGGATTTGGGAATGCCTTCACCTAACCGTATCGCTGCTGTTTCGACATGTGTAGAATTGGATCGTGAACAAAGTTACAGTACGAGTGATCTATTGTCGTATGTACAAAATAACATTTCCAAGTTAACGTCGGAACAAAAAGACATTTATGATACGATAATGCATTGTGTCGATAACAACGTTGGAGAAATTTTCTTTTTGGATGCGCCAGGAGGTACTGGTAAAACGTTTGTGATAAAACTGATTCTGGCATCAATTCGATCAAAAAATGATATAGCGTTGGCAATTGCGTCGTCCGGAATAGCCGCAAGATTGCTGCCTGGTGGAAGAACTGCTCATTCCACTTTGAAATTGCCTCTGAATTTGCATTCTACAGAAACTCCCACGTGCAATATTTCCAAATCATCTGGGATGGGTAAAGTATTGCAGCAATGCAAAATTATTATTTGGGATGAGTGCACAATGGCACACAAAAAATCGCTCGAGGCTCTGGATCAATGCTTGAAAGATTTGAGAGGGAAGTCGGAACCCTTTGGCAGCACATTAATATTGCTTGTGGGAGATTTCAGGCAAACATTACCTAGATCAACTCCTGCAGACGAAATGAATGCTTGCCTGAAAAATTCTAATTTATGGGCACACGTAAAAATATTAAAATTAACTACAAATATGCGCGTCCGATTGCAAAACGATGACTCTGGTCAAACATTTTCAGATCAATTGCTGGCAATTGGAAACGGAAAGCTCCCAGTAGACTCAATTTAAGGACGTATACAACTACCTGCTGATTTCTTTAATTTAGTGACGTCCAAAAATGAATTGATTGTAAAAGTATTTCCGAATATTCTAAAAAATTATAAAAATAATAAATGGCTAAGTGAAAGAGCTATTCTCGCACCCAAAAATATAGACGTCCACGAAATCAACAATATTGTTTTGACCAAGATTCGAGACCGGGCAGTCCTTTACAAGTCAGTCGACACAGTTTTGGAACCAAATGAAGCGGTTAATTATCCATCGGAATTTTTAAATTCCATAGATCTTTCAGGATTTCCACCACACGTGCTACAACTAAAAATAGGCGTACCAATAATATTTTTAAGAAATATCAACCCACCAAAGCTTTGCAATGGCACGCGACTTGCCGTAAAAAAAACAATGGAAAACCTAATAGAGGCCACAATCTTGACAGGGCCTTTTGAAGGTGAGGCTGTTCTTATTCCTCGCATTCCCATGATTCCAACGGATCTGCCTTTTCAATTTGAAAGATTGCAATTCCCAATTCGATTAGCATTTGCAATCACCATTAACAAAGCTCAAGGTCAATCATTTGAAAAATGTGGTATAGATCTTAATACTGATTGTTTTTCCCATGGACAATTGTACGTTGCTTGTTCGAGGGTCGGTAAACCTGACAATTTATTTATATGCATCGACAATTGGGCAGCGAAGAATGTTGTATATTCGCAAGTTTTACGCAGTTAATTTGTATTGTATCTATCTATCTATCTATCTATATAAAAACGAGTTGTGTGTATGCATGTTTGTTTGTTTGTAAAAAGAGCGTTTGCATATGACGTCATTATTAGTACATACGGCTTTGTATATGCGCAGATAATGGGAAAGCCAAGCATGTTCTATATTCGCAATTTTTACATAGTTTAACTCCTGCAGACGAAATGAATGCTTGCCTGAAAAATTCTAATTTATGGGCACACGTAAAAATATTAAAATTAACTACAAATATGCGTGTCCGATTGCAAAACGATGACTCTGGTCAAACATTTTCAGATCAATTGCTGGCAATTGGAAACGGAAAGCTCCCAGTAGACTCAATTTCAGGACGTATACAACTACCTGCTGATTTCTGTAATTTAGTAACGTCCAAAAATGAATTGATTGAAAAAGTATTTCCGAATATTCTAAAAAACTATAAAAATAATAAATGGATAAGTGAAAGAGCGATTCTCGCACCCAAAAATATAGACGTCCACGAAATCAACAATATTGTTTTGACCAAGATTCGAGACCAGTTAGTCTTTTACAAGTCAGTCGACACAGTTTTGGAACCAAACGAAGCGGTTAATTATCAATCTTAATTTTTAAATTCCATAGATCCTTCAGGGTTTCCACCACACGTGCTACAACTAAAAATAGGCGTACCAATAATACTTTTAAGAAATACCAACCCACCAAAGCTTTGCAATGGCACGCGACATGCCGTAAAAAAAAACAATGGAAAACCTAATAGAGGTCACAATCTTGACAGGGCCTTTTGAGGGTGAGGCTGTTCTTATTCCTCGCATTCCCATGAATCCAACGGATCTGCCTTTTCAATTTAAAAGATTGCAATTCCCAATGCGATTAGCATTTGCAATCACCATTAACAAAGCTCAAGGTCAATCATTAGAAAAATGTGGTATAGATCTTAATACTGATTGTTTTTCCCATGGACAATTGTACGTTGCATGTTCGAGGGTCGGTAAACCTGACAACCTATTTATATGCAGCGACAATTGGACATCGAAGAATGTTGTATATCCGCAAGTTTTACGCAGTTAATTTGTATTTTATCTATCTATCTATCTATCTATATAAAAACGAGCTGTGTGTATGCATGTTTGTTTGTTTGTAAAAAGAGCGTTTGCATATGACGTCATTATTAGTACATACGGCTTTGTATATGCACAGACAATGGGAAAGCCAAGAATGTTGTATATTCGCAATTTTTACGTAGTTTAACTCCTGCAGACGAAATGAATGCTTGCATGAAAAATTCTAATTTATGGGTACACGTAAAAATATTAAAATTAACTACAAATATGCGTGTCCGATTGCAAAACGATGACTCTGCTCAAACATTTTCAGATCAGTTGCTGGCAATTGGAAACGGAAAGCTCCCAGTAGACTCAACTTCAGGACGTATACAACTACCTGCTGATTTCTGTGATTAAGTGACGTCCAAAAATGAATTGATTGAAAAAGTATTTCCGAATATTCTAAAAAATTATAAAAATAATAAATGGCTAAGTGAAAGAGCGATTCTCGCACCCAAAAATATAGACGTCCACGAAATCAACAATATTGTTTTGACCAAGATTCGAGACCAGTTAGTCCTTTACAAGTCAGTCGACACAGTTTTGGAACCAAATGAAGCGGTTAATTATCCATCTGAATTTTTAAATTCCATAGATCCTTCAGGGTTTCTACCACACGTGCTACAACTAAAAATAGGCGTACCAATAATACTTTTAAGAAATATCAACCCACCAAAGCTTTGCAATGGCACGCGGCATGCCGTAAAAAAAATAATGGAAAACCTAATAGAGACCACAATCTTGACAGGGCCTTTTGAGGGTGAGGCCGTTCTTATTCCTCGCATTCCCATGATTCCAACGGATCTACCTTTTCAATTTAAAAGATTGCAATGCCCAATTCGATTAGCATTTGCAATCACCATTAACAAAGCTCAAGGTCAATCATTAGAAAAATGTGGTATAGATCTTAATACTGATTGTTTTTCCCATGGACAATTGTACGTTGCATGTTCGAGGGTCGGTAAACCTGACAATCTACTTATATGCAGCGACAATTGGACAGCGAAGAATGTTGTATATTCGCAAGTTTGACGCAGTTAATTTGTATTGTATCTATCTATCTATCTATCTATATAAAAACGAGTTGTGTGTATGCATGTTTGTTTGTAAAAAGAGCGTTTGCATATGACGTCATTATTAGTACATACGGCTTTGTATATGCACAGACAATGGGAAAGCCAAGAATGTTGTATATTCGCAATTTTTACGTAGTTTGAAACACATATATAAATCTATCTATATTCACAGGTGGGACACAGGGACACAACTACAATGGCGCGTAACTAATATGGCGCGTAACGACTTACGCGCGCGGGGTGGCTAGGGGGGGTGCGAAGCGCCCCACCTACTAGGTGTTCGGGTGGCGCGAAGCACCACCCCAACAGCTAGTATACATATATATATATATATATATATATATATATATATATATATATATATATATATATATATATATATATATATATATATACATATATATATATATATATATATATATATATATATATATATATATATATATATAAGTTGTGTGTGTGTGTGTGTGTGTGTGTGTCAATCGAGTGAGGTCATGTTTGTGTTTCGACTGACGTCCTGTTTGTCGACTGACGTCATAATAAGGATTGAACTGTATGCGTCATGAAGTTGTTTGTCGACTGACTTCATGTTTGTCAACTGATGAAATTACATACCGGGATACCGGGACACAAATGACGACCGGCACACAGGGAATATAAATGACGACCGGGAACCTCTATGAGATATTACAGACTGGGACACCTAGACACAAATCACGACCGGGACACAGGGAATATAAATGACGACCGGGACACAGGGACATAACTACAGCGGGGACGCCGGGGGCACAGGCGGGATATATAAATGAAGACCGGGACACAGGGATTGTTCGAATAGAAATTACAGACAGGGACACCAAGACACAAATGACGACTGGGACACCAGGACACGAAGAATATAAATGACGACCGGGACACTCAAAGAGAAATTACAAACTGGGACACCAGGACACATATGACGACCGGGACACAGGGAATATAAATGACGACCGGGAAACAGGGAAACATCATTAGAATAATAAGGTATAGATCTGAATACGGATTGTTTTTCCCATGGACAATTATATGTTGCATGTTCAAGAGTCAGTAAACCTGACAATCTATTTATATGCACAGACAATGGGACAGCAAAGAATGTTGTATATTCGCATGTTTTATGTAGTTAAAAATATATAACTACGTAATATATATTACGTATTAAAAACATATATATATATATATATATATATATATATATATATATATATATATATATATATATATATATATATATGTATATATATATATATATATATATATATATATATATATATATATATATTATATATATATATATATATATATATATATAATATATATATATATATATATATATATATATATATATATATATATATATATATATATATATATATATATATATATCTTCGCAACACCCCGACACCAAGTTGGTCGGGGCGCTAAGCGGCCCCCAAGCCCCCCCGCGTGCGTAGATCGTTACGCGACATATTATTTACGTGCCATTGTAGTCGTGTCCCTGTGTCTCACCTGTGAATATAGATATATATACATATGTTTTTAACTACGTAAAACTTTCGAATATACAACATTCTTCCCTGTCCCATTGTCTGTGCATATAAATAGATTGTCAGGTTTACCGACTCTTGAACATGCAACATATAACTGTCCATGGGAAAAACAATCCGTATTCAGATCTATACCTCATTATTCTAATGATTGCCCTTGAGCTTTGTTGATGGTGATTGCTAATCGAGCATTCCCTGTGTCCCCGTCGTCATTTATATATCCCCCTGCGCACCCGGCGTCCCCGTTGTAGTTGTATCCCTGTGTCCCAGTTGTCATTTATATTCCCTGTGTCCCGGTGTCCCGGGTGTCATTTGTGTCCCGGTGTCCCGGTCTTTTTTTATTTTTATTTTTTTTCTTTTAGTTTTTTTTTTAGTTTTTTGATTTTTTAGTCTTTTAGGTTTTCTTTTTTTTATTTGTTTTTCTGTTTTTCTGTTTTTTTTCTTTTTAGTTTTTTCTTTTCTTTTAGTTTTGTAGCTTATTTTATTTATATATATGTTTTCTCTTCCTTTTAATTTTTTTTCTTTTTTAGTTGTTTAGCGTTTTTTGCTGTTTTAAGCTTTTTTTTCTTTTTAATTTTTATCTTTTTTTATTTTTTTTTAGATTATTTAGGTTTTTTGTTTTTTTAATTTTTTTATTTTTTAATTTTTTCTTTTTTTTTAGTTTTTTTCCTATTAGTTTTTTTTTAGTTTTTTACCTTTTTTTCTTTTTCAGTTTTCTTTTTCTTCTTTATTTTTCAGACGTCATATGCAAACCCTCAGCACAAAAATAGATACAAATAATTTTTTATATATAGAAGATATAATCTGGCGTAACAGACATATATATATATATATATATATATATATATATATATATATATATATATATATATATATATATATATATATATAAATATAAATATATATATACATATATATATATATATATATATATATATATATATATATATATATATATATATATATATATATATATATATATATATATATATATATATATATATATATATATATATATATATATAATATAAATATATATATACATATATATATATATATATATATATATATATATATATATATATATATATATATATATATATATCTTCTATATATATAAAAATAAGTTGTCTGTCTGTGGATGTGTGGATGGATGTGTGGATGGATGTGTCAGGTGACGTCACCTGAAAAAACTGGATTAGGTGACGTCAAAACTGAAAAAACTAAAAAAAGGCAAAAACTACAAAAAAAACTAAAAACTAATAAAAAAAATAAAAAAGCTAAAAAACTAAAAAAACTATAAAGGTAAAAACCAATAAAAAACTAAAAAAAAAACTGAAAAAACTAAAAAAAGGCAAAAACTACAAAAAAAAACTAAAAACTAATAAAAAAAGTAAAAAAGCTAAAAAACTAAAAAAACTAAAAAAACTAAAAAAGGTAAAAAACTAAAAAAAATAAAAAATAAAAAAAAACTAAAAAAAAGGAAAAAACTGAAAAATAAGCTAAAATAAAGGTAAAAACCAATAAAAAACTAAAAAAAAAGGAAAAAACTAATAAATGACGACACTCAAAGAGAAAGCGACCAGGACAAAAGGAATGTTCGATTAGCAATCAACAAAGCACCGGGACACAGGGAGTATAAATGACGACCAGGACATAAGTAAAAAAAAAAAAACTATCTATATATATAAAAATAAGTTGTCTGTGGATCTGTGGATCGTGGATCAGGTGACGTCACCTGAAAAAACTGGATCAGGTGACGTCAAAACTGAAAAAACTAAAAAAAAGGCAAAAACTACAAAAAAAACTAAAAACTAATAAAAAAAATAAAAAAGCTAAAAAACTAAAAAAACTAAAAAAAGGCAAAAACTACAAAAAAAACTAAAAACTAATAAAAAAGCTAAAAAACTAAAAAAACTAAAAAAAAAGGCAAAAACTACAAAAAAACTAAAAACTAATAAAAAAATAAAAAAGCTAAAAAACTAAAAAAACTAAAAAAAGGTAAAAAACTAAAAAATAAATAACGACCGGGACACAGGGACACAACTACAACGGGGACACCGGGGGAAACAGGGGGATATAAATGACGACCGGGACAAAAAAACTAAAAAGAAATAAAAACTAAAAACTAATAAAAAAAACTAAAAAATCTAAAAATCTAAATAAGCTAAAAAAGAAAAAAAAAGGAAAAAAATAAAGGAGAAAAACAAAACTAAAAAACGAATGTATATACAGACCGGGACACCGGGATACAAATGATGACCGGGACCCGGGACACAGGGAATATAAATGACGACCGGGACACAGGGACACAACTACAACGGGGACACCGGGGGAAACAGGGGGATAACCTGACAATCTATTTATATGCAAAGACAATGGGACAGCAAAGAATGTTGTATATTCGCAAGTTTTACGTAGTTAAAACCATATATATATATATATATATCTATATTCACAGGTGGGACATAGGGACACAACTACAATGGCGCGTAACTATTATGGCGCGTAACGACTTACGCGCGCGGGGGGGCTTGGGGGGGGCGCGAAGCGCCCCCACCAACTAGGTGTTGGGGTGGCGCGAAGCGCCACCCCAACAGCTAGTATATATATATATATATATATATATATATATATATATATATATATATATATATATATATATATATATATATATATATATATATATATATATATATATATATATATATATATATACACATAAAAATAAGTTGTCTGTCTTTGGATCTGTGGATCAGGTGACGTCATGTTTCTGTGTCGGCTGACGTCATGAAATTAGTTGTCGTCATTTTTGCTTTGACGATGCTTAGTATATTGTAAAACACATTAATTTGGTTAATAATATACCATTTAAAACACCAAAATGAACATGCTGGAGTAGTCACTCGGTGAGAGAGGGTGTCAGAACGGAGAATGAAGGTCCCAGGTTCAAATCCTGGTTAGGCTAAAAAAGGTAAAAAACTAAAAACTAATAAAAAAAAATAAAAAAGCTAAAAAACTAAAAAAACTAAAAAACTAAAAAACTAAAAAAACTAAAAACTAAAAAAAAAACTTAAAAAAAGGAAAAAACTGAAAAATAGAAGAGAAAAAGAAAACTAATAAAATTAAGAATAAAAATAATAAAAAATAAAAAAGATAAAAACTAAAAAAAAAGTAAAAAGAAAAAACGAAAAAAACTAAAAAAGCTAAAAAAAAAAGGTAAAAACCAATAAAAAACTAAAAAGAAAAAAAGGAAAAAAACTAAAAAAAAATTTCATCTAAAAAACTAAAAAAAAATAAAAAGGTAAAAACTAAGTGAACTAAAAAAGAAAAAAAAAACTAAAAAAAGGAAAAAAACTGAAAAATAAGGAGAAAAAGAAACTAAAAAAATATAAATAAAAATAAAAAAACTAAAATATAAAAACTTCAAAAAAACTAAAAAGAAAAAAGAAAAAAACTAAAAAACCTAAAAAATGGTCTAAAACCAATAAAAAAAAATAAAAGGGGAAACACTGGGACACAAATGACGACCGGGATACTGGGAATATAAATGACGACCGGGACACAGGGAATGTTCAATTGGCAATCACCATCAACAAAGCTCAAGGGCAATCATTAGAATCATGAGGTATAGATCTGATATGGATTGTTTTTCCCATGGACAATTATATGTTGCATGTTCAAGAGTCGGTAAACCTGACAATCTAAATAAATGACGACAATCAAAGAGAAAGCGACCGGGACAAAAGGAATGTTCGATTAGCAATCAACAAAGCACCGGAACACAGGGAGTATAAATGACGACGACCGGGACACAGGGACATAACTACAAAGGGGACGCCGGGGGTGCACAGGGGGATATATAAAATGACGATGGCGACTCAGGGAATGGTCGATTAGCAATCACCATCAACAAGCTCAAGGGCAATCAATTAGAATCATGAGGTATAGATCTGAATACGGATTGTTTTCCCATGGACCATTATATGTTGCATGTTCAAGAGTCGTAAACCTGACAATCTATTTATATGCACAGACAATGGGACAGCAAAGAATGTTGTATATTCGCAAGTTTTACGTAGTTAAAAACATATATATATATATATATATATATATATATATATATATATATATATAATATATATATATATATATATATATATATATATATATATATATATATAATATATCTATATTCACAGGTGGGACATAGGGACACAACTACAATGGCACGTAACTAATATGGCGCGTAACGACTTACGCGCGCAGGGGGGCATGGCGGGGGGCGCGAAGCCCCCCCACCAACTAGGTTGGTGGTTGGGACACAATGACAACAAACCAACCCAACTAGGTTGGGGTGGCGCTTCGCGCCACCCCAACAGCTAGTATATACATATATATAATATAAATATATAATATATATATATATATATATATATATATATATATATAATATATATATTTAACTACGTAAAACATGCAAATATACAACATTCTTTGCTGTCCCATTGTTTGTCCATATAAATAGATTGTCAGGTTTACCAACTCTTGAACATGCAACATAATTATTGTCCATGGGAAAACAATCCTTATTCAAATCTATACCGCATTTTTCTAACGATAGCCTTTGAGCTTTGTTGATGGTGATTGCTAATCGAACATTCCCTGTGTCCCTGTCATCATTTATATATCCCCCTGTGCCCCCGTTGTCCCTGTTGTAGTTGTGTCCCTGTGTCCTGGTCGTCATTTATATTCCCTGTGTCCCTGTTGTCATTTGTGTCCCGGTATCCCAGTCTGTAATCTCTCTTTGAGTGTCCCGGTCGTCATTTATATTCCCTCTGTCCCGGTGTCCCGGTCGTCATTTGTGTCCCGGTGTCCCTTACTGTAATTTCTCTTTGAGTGTCCAGGTCGTCATTTATATTCCCTGTGTTCTGGTCGTCATTTGTGTCCCGGTGTCCCCGGTCTGTAGTGTCATCTTATAATGACGTCATATACAAAGCCTTATATACTTATAATGACGTCAAATGCAAACCCAAAAACAAACAAATATGCATATATACAACTATATATATATATATATATATACTAGCTGTTGGGGTGGCGCTTCGCGCCACCCCAACACCTAGTTGGTGGGGGCGCTTCGCGCCCCCCCCCAAGCCCCCCCGCGCGCGTAAGTCGTTACGCGCCATAATAGTTACGCGCCATTGTAGTTGTGTCCCTATGTCCCACCTGTGATATAGATAGATATATATATATGGTTTTAACTACGTAAAACTTGCGAATATACAACATTCTTTGCTGTCCCATTGTCCTGCATATAAATAGATTGTCAGGTTTACCGACTCTTGAACATGCAACATATAATGGTCCATGGGAAAACAATCTGTATTCAGATCTATACCTCATGATTCTAATGATTGCCCTTGAGCTTGTTGATGGTGATTGCTAATCGACCATTCCCTGTCCCGGTGTCCCGGTCGTCATTTACATCCCCTGTTTCCCCGGTGTCCCCGTTGTAGTTGTGTCCCTGTGTCCCGGTCGTCATTTATATTCCCTGTGTCCCGGGTCCCGGTCGTCATTTGTATCCCGGTGTCCCGGTCTGTATATACATTCGTTTTTTAGTTTTGTTTTCTCTCCTTTATTTTTTTCCTTTTTTTTTCTTTTTTAGCTTATTTAGATTTTAGATTTTTAGTTTTTTATTAGTTTTAGTTTTTTTTTCTTTTTAGTTTTTTTGTCCCGGTCGTCATTTATATCCCCCTGTTTCCCCCGGTGTCCCCGTTGTAGTTGTGTCCCTGTGTCCCGGTCGTCATTTATATTCCCCTGTGTCCCGGTCGTCATTTGTATCCCGGTGTACCGGAGTTGTGTCCCTGTGTCCCGGTCGTCATTTATATTCCCTGTGTCCCGGGTCCCGGTCGTCATTTGTATCCCGGTGTCCCGGTCTGTATATACATTCGTTTTTTAGTTTTTGTTTTTCTCCTTTATTTTTTTTCCTTTTTTTTTCTTTTTTAGCTTATTTAGATTTTTAGATTTTTTAGTTTTTTTATTAGTTTTTAGTTTTTTTTTTCTTTTTAGTTTTTTTGTCCCGGTCGTCATTTATATCCCCCTGTTTCCCCGGGTCGTCATTTATACTCCCAGCGCCACCCCAACACCTAGTTGGTGGGGGCGCTTCGCGCCCCCCCCAAGCCCCCCCGCGCGCGTAAGTCGTTACGCGCCATAATAGTTACGCGCCATTGTAGTTGTGTCCCTATGTCCCACCTGTGAATATAGATATATATATATATATATGGTTTTAACTACGTAAAACTTGCGAATATACAACATTCTTTGCTGTCCCATTGTCTTTGCATATAAATAGATTGTCAGGTTATCCCCCTGTTTCCCCCGTGTCCCCCGTTGTAGTTGTGTCCCTGTGTCCCGGTCGTCATTTATATTCCCTGTGTCCCGGGTCCCGGTCATCATTTGTATCCCGGTGTCCCGGTCTGTATATACATTCGTTTTTTAGTTTTGTTTTTCTCTTTATTTTTTTCCTTTTTTTTTCTTTTTTAGCTTATTTAGATTTTTAGATTTTTTAGTTTTTTTTATTAGTTTTTAGTTTTTATTTCTTTTTAGTTTTTTTGTCCCGGTCGTCATTTATATCCCACTGTTTCCCCCGGTGTCCCCGTTGTAGTTGTGTCCCTGTGTCCCGGTCGTTATTTATATTCCCTGTGTCCCGGTCGTCATTTGTATCCCGGTGTACCGGTCTGTATATACATTCGTTTTTTAGTTTTGTTTTTCTCCTTTATTTTTTTTCCTTTTTTTTTCTTTTTTAGTTTATTTAGATTTTTAGATTTTTTAGTTTTTTTATTAGTTTTTAGTTTTTTTTTCTTTTAGTTTTTTTGTAGTTTTTACCTTCTTTTTAGTTTTGTTTAATTTTTTTTTTTACTTGTGTCCTGGTCGTCATTTATACTCCTGTGTCCGGTGCTTTGTTGATTGCTAATCGAACATTCCTTTTGTCCTGGTCGCTTTCTCTTTGAGTGTCGTCATTTATTTTTTTCTTTTTTAGTTCTTTTAGTTTTTACCTTTTTTAGTTTTTTTTTAGTTTTTAGTTTTTTTAGTTTTTTACCTTTTTTTAGTTTTTTTAGTTTTTTAGCTTTTTATTTTTTTTATTAGTTTTTAGTTTTTTTGTAGTTTTTGCCTTTTTTTTTTAGTTTTTTGTCCTGTCGCTTTCTCTTTGAGTGTCGTCATTTATTAGTTTTTTCCTTTTTTTTTTAGTTTTTTATTGGTTTTTACCTTTATTTTAGCTTATTTTTCAGTTTTTTCCTTTTTTTTAGTTTTTTTTATTTTTTATTTTTTTTAGTTTTTTACCTTTTTTTAGTTTTTTTTAGTTTTTTTAGTTTTTTAGCTTTTTTTACTTTTTTTATTAGTTTTTAGTTTTTTTTGTAGTTTTTGCCTTTTTTTAGTTTTTTCAGTTTTTTTTTTAGTTTTTTATTGGTTTTTACCTTTATAGTTTTTTTAGTTTTTTTAGCTTTTTTATTTTTTTTATTAGTTTTTAGTTTTTTTTGTAGTTTTTGCCTTTTTTTAGTTTTTTTCAGTTTTGACGTCACCTAATCCAGTTTTTTCAGGTGACGTCACCTGACACATCCATCCACACATCCATCCACACATCCACAGACAGACAACTTATTTTTATATATAAAAATAAGTTGTCTGTCTGTGGATGTGTGGATGGATGTGTGGATGGATGTGTCAGGTGACGTCACCTGAAAAAACTTGGATTAGGTGACGTCAAACTGAAAAAACTAAAAAAGGCAAAAACTACAAAAAAAACTAAAAACTAATAAAAAAAATAAAAAAGCTAAAAAACTAAAAAACTATAAAGGTAAAAACCAATAAAAAACTAAAAAAAAACTGAAAAAACTAAAAAAAGGCAAAAAACTACAAAAAAAAAACTAAAAACTAATAAAAAAAGTAAAAAAGCTAAAAAACTAAAAAAACTAAAAAAACTAAAAAAAGGTAAAAATCTAAAAAAAATAAAAAATAAAAAAAAACTAAAAAAAAAGGAAAAAACTGAAAAATAAGCTAAAATAAAGGTAAAAACCAATAAAAAACTAAAAAAAAAAAGGAAAAAACTAATAAATGACGACACTCAAAGAGAAAGCGACCAGGACAAAAAACTAAAAAAAAAGGCAAAAACTACAAAAAAACTAAAACTAATAAAAAAAATAAAAAAGCTAAAAACTAAAAAACTAAAAAAAGGTAAAAAACTAAAAAACTAAAAACTAAAAAAAAACTAAAAAAGGTAAAAACTAAAAGAACTAAAAAAGAAAAAAATAAATGACGACACTCAAAGAGAAAGCGACCAGGACAAAAGGAATGTTCGATTAGCAATCAACAAAGCACCGGGACACAGGGAGTATAAATGACGACCAGGACACAAGTAAAAAAAAAAATTAACAAAACTAAAAAGAAGGTAAAAACTACAAAAAAACTAAAAAGAAAAAAAACTAAAAACTAATAAAAAAACTAAAAAATCTAAAAATCTAAATAAACTAAAAAAGAAAAAAAAAGGAAAAAAATAAAGGAGAAAAACAAAACTAAAAAACGAATGTATATACAGACCGGTACACCGGGATACAAATGACGACCGGGGACACAGGGAATATAAATAACGACCGGGACACAGGGACACAACTACAACGGGGACACCGGGGGAAACAGGGGGATATAAATGACGACCGGGACAAAAAAACTAAAAAGAAATAAAAGTAAAAACTAATAAAAAAAACTAAAAAATCTAAAAATCTAAATAAGCTAAAAAGAAAAAAAAAGGAAAAAAATAAAGGAGAAAAACAAAACTAAAAAACGAATGTATATACAGACCGGGACACCGGGATACAAATGATGACCGGGACCCGGGACACAGGGAATATAAATGACGACTCGGGACACAGGGACACAACTACAACGGGACACCGGGGGAAACAGGGGGATAACCTGACAATCTATTTATATGCAAAGACAATGGGACAGCAAAGAATGTTGTATATTCGCAAGTTTTACGTAGTTAAAACCATATATATATATATATATATCTATATTCACAGGTGGGACATAGGGACACAACTACAATGGCGCGTAACTATTATGGCGCGTAACGACTTACGCGCGCGGGGGGGCTTGGGGGGGGCGCGAAGCGCCCCCACCAACTAGGTGTTGGGGTGGCGCGAAGCGCCACCCCAACAGCTAGTATATATATATATATATATATATATATATATATATATATATATATATATATATATATATATATATATATATATATATATATAAATAAGTTGTCTGTGTGTGGATCTGTGGATCTGTGGATCAGGTGACGTCACCTGAAAAAACTGGATCAGGTGACGTCAAAACTGAAAAAACTAAAAAAAGGCAAAAACTACAAAAAAAACTAAAAACTAATAAAAAAAAATAAAAAAGCTAAAAAACTAAAAAAACTAAAAAAAGGCAAAAACTACAAAAAAAACTAAAAACTAATAAAAAAGCTAAAAAACTAAAAAAACTAAAAAAAGGCAAAAACTACAAAAAAAAACTAAAAACTAATAAAAAAAATAAAAAAGCTAAAAAACTAAAAAAACTAAAAAAAGGTAAAAAACTAAAAAAACTAAAAACTAAAAAACTAAAAAAAAGGAAAAAACTGAAAAATAAGCTAAAATAAAGGTAAAAACCAATAAAAAACTAAAAAAAAACTGAAAAAATTAAAAAAAGGCAAAAACTACAAAAAAAACTAAAAACTAATAAAAAGAGTAAAAAAGCTAAAAAACTAAAAAAACTAAAAAAACTAAAAAAAGGTAAAAAACTAAAAAAAATAAAATTTTAAAAAAAATTAAAAAAAGGAAAAAACTGAAAAATAAGCT
>NW_027064869.1:0-24186 GCF_032884065.1 Artemia franciscana
ACGTATGTTGAAAAAATGAAGATATTAGACTATTTTATAATTGCAAATGGTAACGAATGTGATTAAAGGCTCTTTTCCTATGTCAAAAGTTTTAGTTTTTGAGGGTAATAGCTACGTATGTTGAAAAAATGAAGATATTAGACTATTTTATGATTGCACATGGTAAAGAAAGTGCTTAAAGGCTCTTTTCCTATTTCAAAAGTTTTAGTTTTCGAGGGTAATAGCTACGTATGTTGAAAAAATGAAAATATTAGACTATTTTATGATTGCAAATGGTAAAGAATGTGATTAAAGGCTCTTTTCCTATGTCAAAAGTTTTAGTTTTCGAGGGTAATAGCTACGTATGTTGAAAAAATGAAGATATTAGACTATTTTATGATTGCACATGGTAAAGAATGTGATTAAAGGCTCTTTTCCTATGTCAAAAGTTTTAGTTTTCGAGGGTAATAGCTACGTATGTTGGAAAAATGAAGATATTAGACTATTTTATTATTGCAAATGGTAACGAATGTGATTAAAGGCTCTTTTCCTATGTCAAAAGTTTTAGTTTTCGAGGGTAATAGCTACGTATGTTGAAAAAATGAAGATATTAGACTATTTTATAATTGCAAATGGTAACGAATGTGATTAAAGGCTCTTTTCCTATGTCAAAAGTTTTAGTTTTCGAGGGTAATAGCTACGTATGTTGAAAAATGAAGATATTAGACTATTTTATAATTGCAAATGGTAACGAATGTGATTAAAGGCTCTATTCCTATGTCAAAAGTTTTAGTTTTCGAGGGTAATAGCTACGTATGTTGAAAAAATGAAGATATTAGACTATTTTATGATTGCACATGGTAAAGAATGTGCTTAAAGGCTCTTTTCCTATGGCAAAAGTTTTAGTTTTCGAGGGTAATAGCTACGTATGTTGAAAAAATGAAGATATTAGACTATTTTATGATTGCAAATGGTAAAGAATGTGATTAAAGGCTCTTTTCCTATTTCAAAAGTTTTAGTTTTCGAGGGTAATAGCTACGTATGTTGAAAAAATGAAGATATTAGACTATTTTATAATTGCAAATGGTAAAGAATGTGATTAAAGGCTCTTTTCCTATGTCAAAAGTTTTAGTTTTCGAGGGTAATAGCTACGTATGTTGAAAAAATGAAGATATTAGACTATTTTATGATTGCAAATGGTAAAGAATGTGATTAAAGGCTCTTTTCCTATTTCAAAAGTTTTCGTTTTCGAGGGTAATAGCTACGTATGTTGGAAAAATGAAGATATTAGACTATTTTATGATTGCACATGGTAAAGAAAGTGCTTAAAGGCTCTTTTCCTATTTCAAAAGTTTTAGTTTTCGAGGGTAATAGCTACGTATGTTGAAAAAATGAAGATATTAGACTATTTTATGATTGCAAATGGTAAAGAATGTGATTAAAGGCTCTTTTCCTATGTCAAAAGTTTTAGTTTTCGAGGGTAATAGCTACGTATGTTGGAAAAATGAAGATATTAGACTATTTTATGATTGCACATGGTAAAGAATGTGATTAAAGGCTCTTTTCCTATGGCAAAAGTTTTAGTTTTCGAGGGTAATAGCTACGTATGTTGGAAAAAATGAAGATATTAGACTATTTTATGATTGCACATGGTAAAGAATGTGATTAAAGGCTCTTTTCCTATGTCAAAAGTTTTAGTTTTCGAGGGTAATAGCTACGTATGTTGAAAAAATGAAGATATTAGACTATTTTATGATTGCACATGGTAAAGAAAGTGCTTAAAGGCTCTTTTCCTATTTCAAAAGTTTTAGTTTTCGAGGGTAATAGCTACGTATGTTGAAAAAATGAAGATATTAGACTATTTTATGATTGCAAATGGTAAAGAATGTGATTAAAGGCTCTTTTCCTATGTCAAAAGTTTTAGTTTTCGAGGGTAATAGCTACGTATGATGAAAAAATGAAGATATTAGACTATTTTATAATTGCAAATGGTAACGAATGTGATTAAAGGCTCTTTTCCTATGTCAAAAGTTTTAGTTTTCGAGGGTAATAGCTACGTATGTTGAAAAAATGAAGATATTAGACTATTTTATAATTGCAAATGGTAACGAATGTGATTAAAGGCTCTTTTCCTATGTCAAAAGTTTTAGTTTTCGAGGGTAATAGCTACGTATGTTGGAAAAATGAAGATATTAGACTATTTTATGATTGACATGGTAAAGAAAGTGCTTAAAGGCTCTTTTCCTATTTCAAAAGTTTTAGTTTTCGAGGGTAATAGCTACGTATGTTGAAAAAATGAAGATATTAGACTATTTTATGATTGCAAATGGTAAAGAATGTGATTAAAGGCTCTTTTCCTATGTCAAAAGTTTTAGTTTTCGAGGGTAATAGCTACGTATGTTGAAAAAATGAAGATATTAGACTATTTTATGATTGCACATGGTAAAGAAAGTGCTTAAAGGCTCTTTTCCTATTTCAAAAGTTTTAGTTTTCGAGGGTAATAGCTACGTATGTTGAAAAATGAAGATATTAGACTATTTTATGATTGCACATGGTAAAGAAAGTGATTAAAGGCTCTTTTCCTATTTCAAAAGTTTTAGTTTTCGAGGGTAATAGCTACGTATGTTGAAAAAATGAAGATATTAGACTATTTTATGATTGCAAATGGTAACGAATGTGATTAAAGGCTCTTTTCCTATGTCAAAAGTTTTAGTTTTCGAGGGTAATAGCTACGTATGTTGAAAAAATGAAGATATTAGACTATTTTATAATTGCAAATGGTAACGAATGTGATTAAAGGCTCTTTTCCTATGTCAAAAGTTTTAGTTTTCGAGGGTAATAGCTACGTATGTTGAAAAAATGAAGATATTAGACTATTTTATGATTGCACATGGTAAAGAATGTGATTAAAGGCTCTTTTCCTATTTCAAAAGTTTTAGTTTTCGAGGGTAATAGCTACGTATGTTGAAAAAATGAAGATATTAGACTATTTTATGATTGCACATGGTAAAGAATGTGATTAAAGGCTCTTTTCCTATGTCAAAAGTTTTAGTTTTCGAGGGTAATAGCTACGTATGTTGAAAAAATGAAGATATTAGACTATTTTATAATTGCAAATGGTAAAGAATGTGATTAAAGGCTCTTTTCCTATGTCAAAAGTTTTAGTTTTCGAGGGTAATAGCTACGTATGTTGAAAAAATGAAGATATTAGACTATTTTATAATTGCAAATGGTAACGAATGTGATTAAAGGCTCTTTTCCTATGTCAAAAGTTTTAGTTTTCGAGGGTAATAGCTACGTATGTTGAAAAAATGAAGATATTAGACTATTTTATAATTGCAAATGGTAACGAATGTGATTAAAGGCTCTTTTCCTATGTCAAAAGTTTTAGTTTTCGAGGGTAATAGCTACGTATGTTGAAAAAATGAAGATATTAGACTATTTTATAATTGCAAATGGTAACGAATGTGATTAAAGGCTCTTTTCCTATGTCAAAAGTTTTAGTTTTCGAGGGTAATAGCTACGTATGTTGAAAAAATGAAGATATTAGACTATTTTATGATTGCACATGGTAAAGAATGTGATTAAAGGCTCTTTTCCTATGTCAAAAGTTTTAGTTTTCGAGGGTAATAGCTACGTATGTTGAAAAAATGAAGATATTAGACTATTTTATGATTGCACATGGTAAAGAATGTGATTAAAGGCTCTTTTCCTATTTCAAAAGTTTTAGTTTTCGAGGGTAATAGCTACGTATGTTGAAAAAATGAAGATATTAGACTATTTTATAATTGCAAATGGTAAAGAATGTGATTAAAGGCTCTTTTCCTATGTCAAAAGTTTTAGTTTTCGAGGGTAATAGCTACGTATGTTGAAAAAATGAAGATATTAGACTATTTTATAATTGCAAATGGTAACGAATGTGATTAAAGGCTCTTTTCCTATGTCAAAAGTTTTAGTTTTCGAGGGTAATAGCTACGTATGTTGAAAAAATGAAGATATTAGACTATTTTATGATTGCACATGGTAAAGAAAGTGCTTAAAGGCTCTTTTCCTATTTCAAAAGTTTTAGTTTTCGAGGGTAATAGCTACGTATGTTGAAAAAATGAAGATATTAGACTATTTTATGATTGCAAATGGTAAAGAATGTGATTAAAGGCTCTTTTCCTATGTCAAAAGTTTTAGTTTTCGAGGGTAATAGCTACGTATGTTGAAAAAATGAAGATATTAGACTATTTTATGATTGCACATGGTAAAGAATGTGATTAAAGGCTCTTTTCCTATGTCAAAAGTTTTAGTTTTCGAGGGTAATAGCTACGTATGTTGGAAAAATGAAGATATTAGACTATTTTATGATTGCAAATGGTAAAGAATGTGATTAAAGGCTCTTTTCCTATTTCAAAAGTTTTAGTTTTCGAGGGTAATAGCTACGTATGTTGAAAAAATGAAGATATTAGACTATTTTATGATTGCAAATGGTAAAGAATGTGATTAAAGGCTCTTTTCCTATGTTCAAAAGTTTTAGTTTTCGAGGGTAATAGCTACGTATGTTGAAAAAATGAAGATATTAGACTATTTTATAATTGCAAATGGTAACGAATGTGATTAAAGGCTCTTTTCCTATGTCAAAAGTTTTAGTTTTCGAGGGTAATAGCTACGTATGTTGAAAAAATGAAGATATTAGACTATTTTATGAATTGCAAATGGTAAAGAATGTGATTAAAGGCTCTTTTCCTATGTCAAAAGTTTTAGTTTTCGAGGGTAATAGCTACGTATGTTGAAAAAATGAAGATATTAGACTATTTTATGATTGCAAATGGTAAAGAATGTGATTAAAGGCTCTTTTCCTATTTCAAAAGTTTTAGTTTTCGAGGGTAATAGCTACGTATGTTGAAAAAATGAAGATATTAGACTATTTTATGATTGCACATGGTAAAGAAAGTGCTTAAAGGCTCTTTTCCTATGTCAAAAGTTTTAGTTTTCGAGGGTAATAGCTACGTATGTTGAAAAAATGAAGATATTAGACTATTTTATGATTGCAAATGGTAAAGAATGTGATTAAAGGCTCTTTTCCTATTTCAAAAGTTTTATTTTCGAGGGTAATAGCTACGTATGTTGAAAAAATGAAGATATTAGACTATTTTATGATTGCAAATGGTAAAGAATGTGATTAAAGGCTCTTTTCCTATGTCAAAAGTTTTAGTTTTCGAGGGTAATAGCTACGTATGTTGAAAAAATGAAGATATTAGACTATTTTATGATTGCAAATGGTAAAGAATGTGATTAAAGGCTCTTTTCCTATGTCAAAAGTTTTAGTTTTCGAGGGTAATAGCTACGTATGTTGAAAAAATGAAGATATTAGACTATTTTATGATTGCACATGGTAAAGAATGTGATTAAAGGCTCTTTTCCTATGTCAAAAGTTTTAGTTTTCGAGGGTAATAGCTACGTATGTTGGAAAAATGAAGATATTAGACTATTTTATGATTGCACATGGTAAAGAAAGTGCTTAAAGGCTCTTTTCCTATTTCAAAAGTTTTAGTTTTCGAGGGTAATAGCTACGTATGTTGGAAAAATGAAGATATTAGACTATTTTATGATTGCACATGGTAAAGAAAGTGCTTAAAGGCTCTTTTCCTATTTCAAAAGTTTTAGTTTTCGAGGGTAATAGCTACGTATGTTGAAAAAATGAAGATATTAGACTATTTTATGATTGCAAATGGTAAAGAATGTGATTAAAGGCTCTTTTCCTATGTCAAAAGTTTTAGTTTTCGAGGGTAATAGCTACGTATGATGAAAAAATAAAGATATTAGACTATTTTATAATTGCAAATGGTAACGAATGTGATTAAAGGCTCTTTTCCTATGTCAAAAGTTTTAGTTTTCGAGGGTAATAGCTACGTATGTTGAAAAAATGAAGATATTAGACTATTTTATAATTGCAAATGGTAACGAATGTGATTAAAGGCTCTTTTCCTATGTCAAAAGTTTTAGTTTTCGAGGGTAATAGCTACGTATGTTGGAAAAATGAAGATATTAGACTATTTTATGATTGCACATGGTAAAGAAAGTGCTTAAAGGCTCTTTTCCTATGGCAAAAGTTTTAGTTTTCGAGGGTAATAGCTACGTATGTTGAAAAAATGAAGATATTAGACTATTTTATGATTGCAAATGGTAAAGAAAGTGCTTAAAGGCTCTTTTCCTATTTCAAAAGTTTTATTTTTCGAGGGTAATAGCTACGTATGTTGAAAAAATGAAGATATTAGACTATTTTATGATTGCAAATGGTAAAGAATGTGATTAAAGGCTCTTTTCCTATGTCAAAAGTTTTGGTTTTCGAGGGTAATAGCTACGTATGATGAAAAAATGAAGATATTAGACTATTTTATAATTGCAAATGGTAACGAATGTGATTAAAGGCTCTTTTCCTATGTCAAAAGTTTTAGTTTTCGAGGGTAATAGCTACGTATGATGAAAAAATAAAGATATTAGACTATTTTATAATTGCAAATGGTAACGAATGTGATTAAAGGCTCTTTTCCTATGTCAAAAGTTTTAGTTTTCGAGGGTAATAGCTAGGTATATTGAAAAAATGAAGATATTAGACTATTTTATAATTGCAAATGGTAACGAATGTGATTAAAGGCTCTTTTCCTATGTCAAAAGTTTTAGTTTTCGAGGGTAATAGCTACGTATGTTGAAAAAAAGAAGATATTAGACTATTTTATGATTGCACATGGTAAAGAAAGTGCTTAAAGGCTCTTTTCCTATTTCAAAAGTTTTAGTTTTCGAGGGTAATAGCTACGTATGTTGAAAAAATGAAGATATTAGACTATTTTATGATTGCAAATGGTAAAGAATGTGATTAAAGGCTCTTTTCCTATGTCAAAAGTTTTAGTTTTCGAGGGTAATAGCTACGTATGTGAAAAAATGAAGATATTAGACTATTTTATGATTGCAAATGGTAAAGAATGTGATTAAAGGCTCTTTTCCTATGTCAAAAGTTTTAGTTTTCGAGGGTAATAGCTACGTATGTTGAAAAAATGAAGATATTAGACTATTTTATAATTGCAAATGGTAACGAATGTGATTAAAGGCTCTTTTCCTATGTCAAAAGTTTTAGTTTTCGAGGGTAATAGCTACGTATGTTGAAAAAATGAAGATATTAGACTATTTTATGATTGCAATGGTAAAGAATGTGCTTAAAGGCTCTTTTCCTATGTCAAAAGTTTTAGTTTTCGAGGGTAATAGCTACGTATGTTGAAAAAATGAAGATATTAGACTATTTTATGATTGCAAATGGTAAAGAATGTGATTAAAGGCTCTTTTCCTATTTCAAAAGTTTTAGTTTTCGAGGGTAATAGCTACGTATGTTGAAAAAATGAAGATATTAGACTATTTTATGAATTGCAAATGGTAAAGAATGTGATTAAAGGCTCTTTTCCTATGTCAAAAGTTTTAGTTTTCGAGGGTAATAGCTACGTATGTTGAAAAAATGAAGATATTAGACTATTTTATGATTGCAAATGGTAAAGAATGTGATTAAAGGCTCTTTTCCTATTTCAAAAGTTTTCGTTTTCGAGGGTAATAGCTACGTATGTTGGAAAAATGAAGATATTAGACTATTTTATGATTGCACATGGTAAAGAATGTGATTAAAGGCTCTTTTCCTATTTCAAAAGTTTTAGTTTTCGAGGGTAATAGCTACGTATGTTGAAAAAATGAAGATATTAGACTATTTTATGATTGCAAATGGTAAAGAATGTGATTAAAGGCTCTTTTCCTATTTCAAAAGTTTTCGTTTTCGAGGGTAATAGCTACGTAAGTTGGAAAAATGAAGATATTAGACTATTTTATGATTGCACATGGTAAAGAATGTGATTAAAGGCTCTTTTCCTATGTCAAAAGTTTTAGTTTTCGAGGGTAATAGCTACGTATGTTGGAAAAATGAAGATATTAGACTATTTTATGATTGCACATGGTAAAGAAAGTGCTTAAAGGCTCTTTTCCTATTTCAAAAGTTTTAGTTTTCGAGGGTAATAGCTACGTATGTTGGAAAAATGAAGATATTAGACTATTTTATGATTGCACATGGTAAAGAAAGTGCTTAAAGGCTCTTTTCCTATTTCAAAAGTTTTAGTTTTCGAGGGTAATAGCTACGTATGTTGAAAAAATGAAGATATTAGACTATTTTATGATTGCAAATGGTAAAGAATGTGATTAAAGGCTCTTTTCCTATGTCAAAAGTTTTAGTTTTCGAGGGTAATAGCTACGTATGTTGAAAAAATGAAGATATTAGACTATTTTATGATTGCAAATGGTAAAGAATGTGATTAAAGGCTCTTTTCCTATGTCAAAAGTTTTAGTTTTCGAGGGTAATAGCTACGTATGTTGAAAAAATGAAGATATTAGACTATTTTATAATTGCAAATGGTAACGAATGTGATTAAAGGCTCTTTTCCTATGTCAAAAGTTTTAGTTTTCGAGGGTAATAGCTACGTATGTTGGAAAAATGAAGATATTAGACTATTTTATGATTGCACATGGTAAAGAATGTGATTAAAGGCTCTTTTCCTATGTCAAAAGTTTTAGTTTTCGAGGGTAATAGCTACGTATGTTGAAAAAATGAAGATATTAGACTATTTTATGATTGCAAATGGTAAAGAAAGTGCTTAAAGGCTCTTTTCCTATTTCAAAAGTTTTAGTTTTCGAGGGTAATAGCTACGTATGTTGAAAAAATAAGATATTAGACTATTTTATAATTGCAAATGGTAACGAATGTGATTAAAGGCTCTTTTCCTATGTCAAAAGTTTTAGTTTTCGAGGGTAATAGCTACGTATATTGAAAAAATGAAGATATTAGACTATTTTATAATTGCAAATGGTAACGAATGTGATTAAAGGCTCTTTTCCTATGTCAAAAGTTTTAGTTTTCGAGGGTAATAGCTACGTATGTTGAAAAAAAGAAGATATTAGACTATTTTATGATTGCAAATGGTAAAGAATGTGATTAAAGGCTCTTTTCCTATGTCAAAAGTTTTAGTTTTCGAGGGTAATAGCTACGTATGTTGAAAAAATGAATATATTAGACTATTTTATGATTGCAAATGGTAAAGAATGTGATTAAAGGCTCTTTTCCTATGTCAAAAGTTTTAGTTTTCGAGGGTAATAGCTACGTATGTGAAAAAATGAAGATATTAGACTATTTTATGAATTGCAAATGGTAACGAATGTGATTAAAGGCTCTTTTCCTATGTCAAAAGTTTTAGTTTTCGAGGGTAATAGCTACGTATGTTGAAAAAATGAAGATATTAGACTATTTTATAATTGCAAATGGTAACGAATGTGATTAAAGGCTCTTTTCCTATGTCAAAAGTTTTAGTTTTCGAGGGTAATAGCTACGTATGTTGAAAAAATGAAGATATTAGACTATTTTATGATTGCAAATGGTAAAGAATGTGATTAAAGGCTCTTTTCCTATGTCAAAAGTTTTAGTTTTCGAGGGTAATAGCTACGTATGTCGAAAAAATGAAGATATTAGACTATTTTATGATTGCACATGGTAAAGAATGTGCTTAAAGGCTCTTTTCCTATGGCAAAAGTTTTAGTTTTCGAGGGTAATAGCTACGTATGTTGGAAAAATGAAGATATTAGACTATTTTATGATTGCACGTGGTAAAGAATGTGATTAAAGGCTCTTTTCCTATGTCAAAAGTTTTAGTTTTCGAGGGTAATAGCTACGTATGTTGGAAAAATGAAGATATTAGACTATTTTATGATTGCACATGGTAAAGAAAGTGCTTAAAGGCTCTTTTCCTATGGCAAAAGTTTTAGTTTTCGAGGGTAATAGCTACGTATGTTGGAAAAATGAAGATATTAGACTATTTTATGATTGCACATGGTAAAGAATGTGATTAAAGGCTCTTTTCCTATGTCAAAAGTTTTAGTTTTCGAGGGTAATAGCTACGTATGTTGAAAAAATGAAGATATTAGACTATTTTATGATTGCAAATGGTAAAGAATGTGCTTAAAGGCTCTTTTCCTATTTCAAAAGTTTTAGTTTTCGAGGGTAATAGCTACGTATGTTGAAAAAATGAAGATATTAGACTATTTTATGATTGCAAATGGTAAAGAATGTGATTAAAGGCTCTTTTCCTATGTCAAAAGTTTTAGTTTTCGAGGGTAATAGCTACGTATGTTGAAAAAATGAAGATATTAGACTATTTTATAATTGCAAATGGTAACGAATGTGATTAAAGGCTCTTTTCCTATGTCAAAAGTTTTAGTTTTCGAGGGTAATAGCTACGTATGTTGAAAAAATGAAGATATTAGACTATTTTATAATTGCAAATGGTAACGAATGTGATTAAAGGCTCTTTTCCTATGTCAAAAGTTTTAGTTTTCGAGGGTAATAGCTACGTATGTTGAAAAAATGAAGATATTAGACTATTTTATAATTGCAAATGGTAACGAATGTGATTAAAGGCTCTTTTCCTATGTCAAAAGTTTTAGTTTTCGAGGGTAATAGCTACGTATGTTGAAAAAATGAAGATATTAGACTATTTTATAATTGCAAATGGTAACGAATGTGATTAAAGGCTCTTTTCCTATGTCAAAAGTTTTAGTTTTCGAGGGTAATAGCTACGTATGTTGAAAAAATGAAGATATTAGACTATTTTATGATTGCACATGGTAAAAATGTGATTAAAGGCTCTTTTCCTATTTCAAAAGTTTTAGTTTTCGAGGGTAATAGCTACGTATGTTGAAAAAATGAAGATATTAGACTATTTTATGATTGCAAATGGTAAAGAATGTGATTAAAGGCTCTTTTCCTATGTCAAAAGTTTTAGTTTTCGAGGGTAATAGCTACGTATGTTGAAAAAATGAAGATATTAGACTATTTTATGATTGCACATGGTAAAGAATGTGATTAAAGGCTCTTTTCCTATGTCAAAAGTTTTAGTTTTCGAGGGTAATAGCTACGTATGTTGAAAAAATGAAGATATTAGACTATTTTATGATTGCAAATGGTAAAGAATGTGATTAAAGGCTCTTTTCCTATGTCAAAAGTTTTAGTTTTCGAGGGTAATAGCTACGTATGTGAAAAAATGAAGATATTAGACTATTTTATAATTGCAAATGGTAACGAATGTGATTAAAGGCTCTTTTCCTATGTCAAAAGTTTTAGTTTTCGAGGGTAATAGCTACGTATGTTGAAAAAATGAAGATATTAGACTATTTTATAATTGCAAATGGTAACGAATGTGATTAAAGGCTCTTTTCCTATGTCAAAAGTTTTAGTTTTCGAGGGTAATAGCTACGTATGTTGAAAAAAAAGATATTAGACTATTTTATGATTGCACATGGTAAAGAATGTGCTTAAAGGCTCTTTTCCTATTTCAAAAGTTTTAGTTTTCGACGTATGTTGAAAAAATGAAGATATTAGACTATTTTATGATTGCAAATGGTAAAGAATGTGATTAAAGGCTCTTTTCCTATGTCAAAAGTTTTAGTTTTCGAGGGTAATAGCTACGTATGTTGAAAAATGAAGATATTAGACTATTTTATGATTGCACATGGTAAAGAATGTGATTAAAGGCTCTTTTCCTATGTCAAAAGTTTTAGTTTTCGAGGGTAATAGCTACGTATGTTGGAAAAATGAAGATATTAGACTATTTTATGATTGCACATGGTAAAGAATGTGATTAAAGGCTCTTTTCCTATGTCAAAAGTTTTAGTTTTCGAGGGTAATAGCTACGTATGTTGAAAAAATGAAGATATTAGACTATTTTATAATTGCAAATGGTAAAGAATGTGATTAAAGGCTCTTTTCCTATGTCAAAAGTTTAAGTTTTCGAGGGTAATAGCTACGTATGATGAAAAAATGAAGATATTAGACTATTTTATAATTGCAAATGGTAACGAATGTGATTAAAGGCTCTTTTCCTATGTCAAAAGTTTTAGTTTTCGAGGGTAATAGCTACGTATGTTGAAAAAATGAAGATATTAGACTATTTTATAATTGCAAATGGTAACGAATGTGATTAAAGGCTCTTTTCCTATGTCAAAAGTTTTAGTTTTCGAGGGTAATAGCTACGTATGTTGAAAAAATGAAGATATTAGACTATTTTATGATTGCAAATGATAAAGAATGTGATTAAAGGCTCTTTTCCTATGTCAAAAGTTTTAGTTTTCGAGGGTAATAGCTACGTATGTCGAAAAAATGAAGATATTAGACTATTTTATGATTGCACATGGTAAAGAATGTGCTTAAAGGCTCTTTTCCTATGGCAAAAGTTTTAGTTTTCGAGGGTAATAGCTACGTATGTTGAAAATTGAAGATATTAGACTATTTTATGATTGCACATGGTAAAGAATGTGATTAAAGGCTCTTTTCCTATGTCAAAAGTTTTAGTTTTCGAGGGTAATAGCTACGTATGTTGAAAAAATGAAGATATTAGACTATTTTATGATTGCAAATGATAAAGAATGTGATTAAAGGCTCTTTTCCTATGTCAAAAGTTTTAGTTTTCGAGGGTAATAGCTACGTATGTCGAAAAAAAGAAGATATTAGACTATTTTATGATTGCACATGGTAAAGAATGTGCTTAAAGGCTCTTTTCCTATGGCAAAAGTTTTAGTTTTCGAGGGTAATAGCTACGTATGTTGGAAAATTGAAGATATTAGACTATTTTATGATTGCACATGGTAAAGAATGTGATTAAAGGCTCTTTTCCTATGTCAAAAGTTTTAGTTTTCGAGGGTAATAGCTACGTATGTTGAAAAAATGAAGATATTAGACTATTTTATGATTGCAAATGGTAAAGAATGTGATTAAAGGCTCTTTTCCTATGTCAAAAGTTTTAGTTTTCGAGGGTAATAGCCACGTATGTTGGAAAAATGAAGATATTAGACTATTTTATGATTGCACATGGTAAAGACTATTTTATGATTGCACATGGTAAAGAATGTGATTAAAGGCTCTTTTCCTATGTCAAAAGTTTTAGTTTTCGAGGGTAATAGCTACGTATGTTGAAAAAATGAAGATATTAGACTATTTTATGATTGCAAATGGTAAAGAATGTGATTAAAGGCTCTTTTCCTATTTCAAAAGTTTTAGTTTTCGAGGGTAATAGCTACGTATGTTAAAAAATGAAGATATTAGACTATTTTATGATTGCACATGGTAAAGAATGTGATTAAAGGCTCTTTTCCTATTTCAAAAGTTTTAGTTTTCGAGGGTAATAGCTACGTATGTTGAAAAAATGAAGATATTAGACTATTTTATGATTGCAAATGGTAAAGAATGTGATTAAAGGCTCTTTTCCTATTTCAAAAGTTTTCGTTTTCGAGGGTAATAGCTACGTATGTTGGAAAAATGAAGATATTAGACTATTTTATGATTGCACATGGTAAAGAAAGTGCTTAAAGGCTCTTTTCCTATTTCAAAAGTTTTAGTTTTCGAGGGTAATAGCTACGTATGTTGGAAAAATGAAGATATTAGACAATTTTATGATTGCACATGGTAAAGAATGTGATTAAAGGCTCTTTTCCTATGTCAAAAGTTTTAGTTTTCGAGGGTAATAGCTACGTATGTTGGAAAAATGAAGATATTAGACTATTTTATGATTGCACATGGTAAAGAAAGTGCTTAAAGGCTCTTTTCCTATTTCAAAAGTTTTAGTTTTCGAGGGTAATAGCTACGTATGTTGGTAAATGAAGGTATTAGACTATTTTATGATTGCACATGGTAAAGAAAGTGCTTAAAGGCTCTTTTCCTATTTCAAAAGTTTTTGTTTTCGAGGGTAATAGCTACGTATGTTGAAAAAATGAAGATATTAGACTATTTTATGATTGCAAATGGTAAAAAATGTGATTAAAGGTTCTTTTCCTATTTCAAAAGTTTTAGTTTTCGAGGGTAATAGCTACGTATGTTGGAAAAATGAAGATATTAGACTATTTTATGATTGCACATGGTAAAGAATGTGCTTAAAGGCTCTTTTCCTAGGGCCAAAGTTTTAGTTTTCGAGGGTAATAGCTACATATGTTGGAAAAATGAAGATATTAGACTATTTTATGATTGCACATGGTAAAGAATGTGATTAAAGGCTCTTTTCCTATGTCAAAAGTTTTAGTTTTCGAGGGTAATAGCTACGTATGTTGAAAAAATGAAGACCTTAGACTATTTTATGATTGCACATGGTAAAGAATGTGATTAAAGGCTCTTTTCCTATTTCAAAAGTTTAAGTTTTCGAGGGTAATAGCTACGTATGTTGGAAAAATGAAGATATTAGACTATTTTATGATTGCACATGGTAAAGAATGTGATTAAAGGCTCTTTTCCTATGTCAAAAGTTTTAGTTTTCGAGGGTAATAGCTACGTATGTTGAAAAAATGAAGATATTAGACTATTTTATAATTGCAAATGGTAAAAAATGTGATTAAAGGTTCTTTTCCTATGTCAAAAGTTTTAGTTTTCGAGGGTAATAGCTACGTATGTTGAAAAAATGAAGATATTAGACTATTTTATGATTGCACATGGTAAAGAATGTGATTAAAGGCTCTTTTCCTATGTCAAAAGTTTTAGTTTTCGAGGGTAATAGCTACGTATGTTGGAAAAATGAAGATATTAGACTATTTTATGATTGCACATGGTAAAGAAAGTGCTTAAAGGCTCTTTTCCTATTTCAAAAGTTTTAGTTTTCGAGGGTAATAGCTACGTATGTTGAAAAAATGAAGATATTAGACTATTTTATGATTGCAAATGGTAAAGAATGTGATTAAAGGCTCTTTTCCTATGTCAAAAGTTTTAGTTTTCGAGGGTAATAGCTACGTATGATGAAAAAATGAAGATATTAGACTATTTTATAATTGCAAATGGTAACGAATGTGATTAAAGGCTCTTTTCCTATGTCAAAAGTTTTAGTTTTCGAGGGTAATAGCTACGTATGTTGAAAAAATGAAGATATTAGACTATTTTATAATTGCAAATGGTAACGAATGTGATTAAAGGCTCTTTTCCTATGTCAAAAGTTTTAGTTTTCGAGGGTAATAGCTACGTAGGTTGAAAAAAAAAAGATATTAGACTATTTTATGATTGCACATGGTAAAGAAAGTGCTTAAAGGCTCTTTTCCTATTTCAAAAGTTTTAGTTTTCGAGGGTAATAGCTACGTATGTTGAAAAAATGAAGATATTAGACTATTTTATGATTGCAAATGGTAAAGAATGTGATTAAAGGCTCTTTTCCTATGTCAAAAGTTTTAGTTTTCGAGGGTAATAGCTACGTATGTTGAAAAAATGAAGATATTAGACTATTTTATGATTGCACATGGTAAAGAATGTGATTAAAGGCTCTTTTCCTATGTCAAAAGTTTTAGTTTTCGAGGGTAATAGCTACGTATGTTGGAAAAATGAAGATATTAGACTATTTTATGATTGCACATGGTAAAGAAAGTGCTTAAAGGCTCTTTTCCTATTTCAAAAGTTTTAGTTTTCGAGGGTAATAGCTACGTATGTTGAAAAAATGAAGATATTAGACTATTTTATGATTGCAAATGGTAAAGAATGTGATTAAAGGCTCTTTTCCTATGTCAAAAGTTTTAGTTTTCGAGGGTAATAGCTACGTATGATGAAAAAATGAAGATATTAGACTATTTTATATTTGCAAATGGTAACGAATGTGATTAAAGGCTCTTTTCCTATGTCAAAAGTTTTAGTTTTCGAGGGTAATAGCTACGTATGTTGAAAAAATGAAGATATTAGACTATTTTATAATTGCAAATGGTAACAAATGTGATTAAAGGCTCTTTTCCTATGTCAAAAGTTTTAGTTTTCGAGGGTAATAGCTACGTATGTTGAAAAAATGAAGATATTAGACTATTTTATGATTGCAAATGATAAAGAATGTGATTAAAGGCTCTTTTCCTATGTCAAAAGTTTTAGTTTTCGAGGGTAATAGCTACGTATGTCGAAAAAATGAAGATATTAGACTATTTTATGATTGCACATGGTAAAGAATGTGCTTAAAGGCTCTTTTCCTATGGCAAAAGTTTTAGTTTTCGAGGGTAATAGCTACGTATGTTGGAAAATTGAAGATATTAGACTATTTTATGATTGCACATGGTAAAGAAATTGATTAAAGGCTCTTTTCCTATGTCAAAAGTTTTAGTTTTCGAGGGTAATAGCTACGTATGTTGAAAAAATGAAGATATTAGACTATTTTATGATTGCAAATGGTAAAGAAAGTGCTTAAAGGCTCTTTTCCTATTTCAAAAGTTTTAGTTTTCGAGGGTAATAGCTACGTATGTTGAAAAATGAAGATATTAGACTATTTTATGATTGCAAATGGTAAAGAATGTGATTAAAGGCTCTTTTCCTATGTCAAAAGTTTTAGTTTTCGAGGGTAATAGCCACGTATGTTGGAAAAATGAAGATATTAGACTATTTTATGATTGCACATGGTAAAGACTATCTTATGATTGCACATGGTAAAGAATGTGATTAAAGGCTCTTTTCCTATGTCAAAAGTTTTAGTTTTCGAGGGTAATTGCTACGTATGTTCAAAAAATGAAGATATTAGACTATTTTATGATTGCAAATGGTAAAGAATGTGATTAAAGGCTCTTTTCCTATGTCAAAAGTTTTAGTTTTCGAGGGTAATAGCTACGTATGTTAAAAAATGAAGATATTAGACTATTTTATGATTGCACATGGTAAAGAATGTGATTAAAGGCTCTTTTCCTATTTCAAAAGTTTTAGTTTTCGAGGGTAATAGCTACGTATGTTGAAAAAATGAAGATATTAGACTATTTTATGATTGCAAATGGTAAAGAATGTGATTAAAGGCTCTTTTCCTATTTCAAAAGTTTTAGTTTTCGAGGGTAATAGCTACGTATGTTGGAAAATGAAGATATTAGACTATTTTATGATTGCACATGGTAAAGAAAGTGCTTAAAGGCTCTTTTCCTATTTCAAAAGTTTTAGTTTTCGAGGGTAATAGCTACGTATGTTGGAAAAATGAAGATATTAGACTATTTTATGATTGCACATGGTAAAGAATGTGATTAAAGGCTCTTTTCCTATGTCAAAAGTTTTAGTTTTCGAGGGTAATAGCTACGTATGTTGGAAAAATGAAGATATTAGACTATTTTATGATTGCACATGGTAAAGAAAGTGCTTAAAGGCTCTTTTCCTATTTAAAAAGTTTTAGTTTTCGAGGGTAATAGCTACGTATGTTGGAAAAATGAAGATATTAGACTATTTTATGATTGCACATGGTAAAGAATGTGCTTAAAGGCTCTTTTCCTATTCAAAAGTTTTAGTTTTCGAGGGTAATAGCTACGTATGTTGAAAAAATGAAGATATTAGACTATTTTATGATTGCAAATGGTAAAAATGTGATTAAAGGCTCTTTTCCTATGTCAAAAGTTTTAGTTTTCGAGGGTAATAGCTACGTATGTTGAAAAAATGAAGATATTAGACTATTTTATGATTGCACATGGTAAAGAATGTGATTAAAGGCTCTTTTCCTATGTCAAAAGTTTTAGTTTTCGAGGGTAATAGCTACGTATGTTGGAAAAATGAAGATATTAGACTATTTTATGATTGCACATGGTAAAGAATGTGATTAAAGGCTCTTTTCCTATGTCAAAAGTTTTAGTTTTCGAGGGTAATAGCTACGTATGTTGAAAAAATGAAGATATTAGACTATTTTATGATTGCACATGGTAAAGAATGTGATTAAAGGCTCTTTTCCTATGTCAAAAGTTTTAGTTTTCGAGGGTAATAGCTACGTATGTTGAAAAAATGAAGATATTAGACTATTTTATGATTGCAAATGGTAAAGAATGTGATTAAAGGCTCTTTTCCTATGTCAAAAGTTTTAGTTTTCGAGGGTAATAGCTACGTATGTTGAAAAAATGAAGATATTAGACTATTTTATGATTGCAAATGGTAAAGAATGTGATTAAAGGCTCTTTTCCTATGTCAAAAGTTTTAGTTTTCGAGGGTAATAGCTACGTATGTTGAAAAAATGAAGATATTAGACTATTTTATAATTGCAAATGGTAACGAATGTGATTAAAGGCTCTTTTCCTATGTCAAAAGTTTTAGTTTTCGAGGGTAATAGCTACGTATGTTGAAAAAATGAAGATATTAGACTATTTTATGATTGCAAATGGTAAAGAATGTGATTAAAGGCTCTTTTCCTATGTCAAAAGTTTTAGTTTTCGAGGGTAATAGCTACGTATGTTGAAAAAATGAAGATATTAGACTATTTTATGATTGCACATGGTAAAGAATGTGATTAAAGGCTCTTTTCCTATGTCAAAAGTTTTAGTTTTCGAGGGTAATAGCTACGTATGTTGAAAAAATGAAGATATTAGACTATTTTATGATTGCAAATGGTAAAGAATGTGATTAAAGGCTCTTTTCCTATGTCAAAAGTTTTAGTTTTCGAGGGTAATAGCTACGTATGTTGAAAAAATGAAGATATTAGACTATTTTATGATTGCAAATGGTAAAGAATGTGATTAAAGGCTCTTTTCCTATGTCAAAAGTTTTAGTTTTCGAGGGTAATAGCTACGTATGTTGGAAAAATGAAGATATTAGACTATTTTATGATTGCACATGGTAACGAATGTGATTAAAGGCTCTTTTCCTATGTCAAAAGTTTTAGTTTTCGAGGGTAATAGCTACGTATGTTGAAAAAATGAAGATATTAGACTATTTTATGATTGCAAATGGTAAAGAATGTGATTAAAGGCTCTTTTCCTATGTCAAAAGTTTTAGTTTTCGAGGGTAATAGCTACGTATGTTGAAAAAATGAAGATATTAGACTATTTTATGATTGCACATGGTAAAGAATGTGATTAAAGGCTCTTTTCCTATTTCAAAAGTTTTAGTTTTCGAGGGTAATAGCTACGTATGTTGGAAAAATGAAGATATTAGACTATTTTATGATTGCACATGGTAAAGAATGTGATTAAAGGCTCTTTTCCTATGTCAAAAGTTTTAGTTTTCGAGGGTAATAGCTACGTATGTTGAAAAAATGAAGATATTAGACTATTTTATGATTGCAAATGGTAAAGAATGTGATTAAAGGCTCTTTTCCTATGTCAAAAGTTTTAGTTTTCGAGGGTAATAGCTACGTATGTTGGAAAAATGAAGATATTAGACTATTTTATGATTGCACATGGTAAAGAATGTGATTAAAGGCTCTTTTCCTATGTCAAAAGTTTTAGTTTTCGAGGGTAATAGCTACGTATGTTGAAAAAATGAAGATATTAGACTATTTTATGATTGCACATGGTAAAGAATGTGATTAAAGGCTCTTTTCCTATGTCAAAAGTTTTAGTTTTCGAGGGTAATAGCTACGTATGTTGAAAAAATGAAGATATTAGACTATTTTATGATTGCAAATGGTAAAGAATGTGATTAAAGGCTCTTTTCCTATGTCAAAAGTTTTAGTTTTCGAGGGTAATAGCTACGTATGTTGAAAAAATGAAGATATTAGACTATTTTATGATTGCAAATGGTAAAGAATGTGATTAAAGGCTCTTTTCCTATGTCAAAAGTTTTAGTTTTCGAGGGTAATAGCTACGTATGTTGAAAAAATGAAGATATTAGACTATTTTATGATTGCAAATGGTAAAGAATGTGATTAAAGGCTCTTTTCCTATGTCAAAAGTTTTAGTTTTCGAGGGTAATAGCTACGTATGTTGGAAAAAATGAAGATATTAGACTATTTTATGATTGCACATGGTAAAGAATGTGATTAAAGGCTCTTTTCCTATGTCAAAAGTTTTAGTTTTCGAGGGTAATAGCTACGTATGTTGAAAAAATGAAGATATTAGACTATTTTATGATTGCAAATGGTAAAGAATGTGATTAAAGGCTCTTTTCCTATGTCAAAAGTTTTAGTTTTCGAGGGTAATAGCTACGTATGTTGAAAAAATGAAGATATTAGACTATTTTATGATTGCACATGGTAAAGAATGTGATTAAAGGCTCTTTTCCTATGTCAAAAGTTTTAGTTTTCGAGGGTAATAGCTACGTATGTTGGAAAAATGAAGATATTAGACTATTTTATGATTGCACATGGTAAAGAATGTGATTAAAGGCTCTTTTCCTATGTCAAAAGTTTTAGTTTTCGAGGGTAATAGCTACGTATGTTGAAAAAATGAAGATATTAGACTATTTTATGATTGCAAATGGTAAAGAATGTGATTAAAGGCTCTTTTCCTATGTCAAAAGTTTTAGTTTTCGAGGGTAATAGCTACGTATGTTGAAAAAATGAAGATATTAGACTATTTTATGATTGCACATGGTAAAGAATGTGCTTAAAGGCTCTTTTCCTATTTCAAAAGTTTTAGTTTTCGAGGGTAATAGCTACGTATGTTGAAAAAATGAAGATATTAGACTATTTTATGATTGCAAATGGTAAAGAATGTGATTAAAGGCTCTTTTCCTATGTCAAAAGTTTTAGTTTTCGAGGGTAATAGCTACGTATGTTGAAAAAATGAAGATATTAGACTATTTTATGATTGCACATGGTAAAGAATGTGATTAAAGGCTCTTTTCCTATGTCAAAAGTTTTAGTTTTCGAGGGTAATAGCTACGTATGTTGAAAAAATGAAGATATTAGACTATTTTATGATTGCACATGGTAAAGAATGTGATTAAAGGCTCTTTTCCTATTTCAAAAGTTTAGGTTTCGAGGGTAATAGCTACGTATGTTGGAAAAATGAAGATATTAGACTATTTTATGATTGCACATGGTAAAGAATGTGATTAAAGGCTCTTTTCCTATGTCAAAAGTTTTAGTTTTCGAGGGTAATAGCTACGTATGTTGAAAAAATGAAGATATTAGACTATTTTATGATTGCACATGGTGCAATCATAAATGCATTGCAAATGGTAACGAATGTGATTAAAGGCTCTTTTCCTATGTCAAAAGTTTTAGTTTTCGAGGGTAATAGCTACGTATGTTGGAAAAATGAAGATATTAGACTATTTTATGATTGCACATGGTAAAGAATGTGATTAAAGGCTCTTTTCCTATGGCAAAAGTTTTAGTTTTCGAGGGTAATAGCTACGTATGTTGGAAAAATGAAGATATTAGACTATTTTATGATTGCACATGGTAAAGAATGTGATTAAAGGCTCTTTTCCTATGTCAAAAGTTTTAGTTTTCGAGGGTAATAGCTACGTATGTTGAAAAAATGAAGATATTAGACTATTTTATGATTGCACATGGTAAAGAATGTGATTAAAGGCTCTTTTCCTATGTCAAAAGTTTTAGTTTTCGAGGGTAATAGCTACGTATGTTGAAAAAATGAAGATATTAGACTATTTTATGATTGCACATGGTAAAGAATGTGATTAAAGGCTCTTTTCCTATGTCAAAAGTTTTAGTTTTCGAGGGTAATAGCTACGTATGTTGAAAAAATGAAGATATTAGACTATTTTATGATTGCAAATGGTAAAGAAAGTGATTAAAGGCTCTTTTCCTATTTCAAAAGTTTTAGTTTTCGAGGGTAATAGCTACGTATGTTGAAAAAATGAAGATATTAGACTATTTTATGATTGCAAATGGTAAAGAATGTGATTAAAGGCTCTTTTCCTATGTCAAAAGTTTTAGTTTTCGAGGGTAATAGCTACGTATGTTGAAAAAATGAAGATATTAGACTATTTTATGATTGCAAATGGTAAAGAATGTGATTAAAGGCTCTTTTCCTATGTCAAAAGTTTTAGTTTTCGAGGGTAATAGCTACGTATGTTGGAAAAATGAAGATATTAGACTATTTTATGATTGCACATGGTAACGAATGTGATTAAAGGCTCTTTTCCTATGTCAAAAGTTTTAGTTTTCGAGGGTAATAGCTACGTATGTTGAAAAAATGAAGATATTAGACTATTTTATGATTGCAAATGGTAAAGAATGTGATTAAAGGCTCTTTTCCTATGTCAAAAGTTTTAGTTTTCGAGGGTAATAGCTACGTATGTTGGAAAAATGAAGATATTAGACTATTTTATGATTGCACATGGTAAAGAATGTGATTAAAGGCTCTTTTCCTATGTCAAAAGTTTTAGTTTTCGAGGGTAATAGCTACGCATGTTGAAAAAATGAAGATATTAGACTATTTTATAATTGCAAATGGTAACGAATGTGATTAAAGGCTCTTTTCCTATTTCAAAAGTTTTCGTTTTCGAGGGTAATAGCTACGTATGTTGAAAAAATGAAGATATTAGACTATTTTATGATTGCAAATGGTAAAGAATGTGATTAAAGGCTCTTTTCCTATGTCAAAAGTTTTAGTTTTCGAGGGTAATAGCTACGTATGTTGAAAAAATGAAGATATTAGACTATTTTATGATTGCACATGGTAAAGAAAGTGCTTAAAGGCTCTTTTCCTATTTCAAAAGTTTTAGTTTTCGAGGGTAATAGCTACGTATGTTGAAAAAATGAAGATATTAGACTATTTTATGATTGCAAATGGTAAAGAATGTGATTAAAGGCTCTTTTCCTATGTCAAAAGTTTTAGTTTTCGAGGGTAATAGCTACGTATGTTGAAAAAATGAAGATATTAGACTATTTTATGATTGCAAATGGTAAAGAATGTGATTAAAGGCTCTTTTCCTATGTCAAAAGTTTAGTTTTCGAGGGTAATAGCTACGTATGTTGAAAAAATGAAGATATTAGACTATTTTATGATTGCAAATGGTAAAGAATGTGATTAAAGGCTCTTTTCCTATGTCAAAAGTTTTAGTTTTCGAGGGTAATAGCTACGTATGTTGGAAAAATGAAGATATTAGACTATTTTATGATTGCACATGGTAAAGAATGTGATTAAAGGCTCTTTTCCTATGTCAAAAGTTTTAGTTTTCGAGGGTAATAGCTACGTATGTTGAAAAAATGAAGATATTAGACTATTTTATGATTGCACATGGTAAAGAATGTGATTAAAGGCTCTTTTCCTATGTCAAAAGTTTTAGTTTTCGAGGGTAATAGCTACGTATGTTGAAAAAAGAAGATATTAGACTATTTTATGATTGCACATGGTAAAGAATGTGATTAAAGGCTCTTTTCCTATTTCAAAAGTTTTAGTTTTCGAGGGTAATAGCTACGTATGTTGGAAAAATGAAGATATTAGACTATTTTATGATTGCACATGGTAAAGAATGTGCTTAAAGGCTCTTTTCCTATGTCAAAAGTTTTAGTTTTCGAGGGTAATAGCTACGTATGTTGAAAAAATGAAGATATTAGACTATTTTATGATTGCAAATGGTAAAGAATGTGATTAAAGGCTCTTTTCCTATGTCAAAAGTTTTAGTTTTCGAGGGTAATAGCTACGTATGTTGAAAAATGAAGATATTAGACTATTTTATGATTGCACATGGTAAAGAATGTGATTAAAGGCTCTTTTCCTATGTCAAAAGTTTTAGTTTTCGAGGGTAATAGCTACGTATGTTGGAAAAATGAAGATATTAGACTATTTTATGATTGCACATGGTAAAGAATGTGATTAAAGGCTCTTTTCCTATGTCAAAAGTTTTAGTTTTCGAGGGTAATAGCTACGTATGTTGAAAAAATGAAGATATTAGACTATTTTATGATTGCACATGGTAAGAATGTGATTAAAGGCTCTTTTCCTATGTCAAAAGTTTTAGTTTTCGAGGGTAATAGCTACGTATGTTGGAAAAATGAAGATATTAGACTATTTTATGATTGCACATGGTAAAGAATGTGATTAAAGGCTCTTTTCCTATGTCAAAAGTTTTAGTTTTCGAGGGTAATAGCTACGTATGTTGGAAAAATGAAGATATTAGACTATTTTATGATTGCACATGGTAAAGAAAGTGATTAAAGGCTCTTTTCCTATGTCAAAAGTTTTAGTTTTCGAGGGTAATAGCTACGTATGTTGAAAAAAATGAAGATATTAGACTATTTTATAATTGCAAATGGTAACGAATGTGATTAAAGGCTCTTTTCCTATGTCAAAAGTTTTAGTTTTCGAGGGTAATAGCTACGTATGTTGAAAAATGAAGATATTAGACTATTTTATGATTGCACATGGTAAAGAAAGTGCTTAAAGGCTCTTTTCCTATTTCAAAAGTTTTAGTTTTCGAGGGTAATAGCTACGTATGTTGAAAAAATGAAGATATTAGACTATTTTATGATTGCAAATGGTAAAGAATGTGATTAAAGG
>NW_027064869.1:24286-44312 GCF_032884065.1 Artemia franciscana
AAAGAATGTGATTAAAGGCTCTTTTCCATTGTCAAAAGTTTTAGTTTTCGAGGGTAATAGCTACGTATGTTGAAAAAAATGAAGATATTAGACTATTTTATAATTGCAAATGGTAACGAATGTGATTAAAGGCTCTTTTCCTATGTCAAAAGTTTTAGTTTTCGAGGGTAATAGCTACGTATGTTGAAAAAAATGAAGATATTAGACTATTTTATAATTGCAAATGGTAACGAATGTGATTAAAGGCTCTTTTCCTATGTCAAAAGTTTTAGTTTTCGAGGGTAATAGGTACGTATGTTGAAAAAATGAAGATATTAGACTATTTTATAATTGCAAATGGTAACGAATGTGATTAAAGGCTCTTTTCCTATGTCAAAAGTTTTAGTTTTCGAGGGTAATAGCTACGTATGATGAAAAAATGAAGATATTAGACTATTTTATAATTACAAATGGTAACGAATGTGATTAAAGGCTCTTTTCCTATGTCAAAAGTTTTAGTTTTCGAGGGTAATAGCTACGTATGTTGAAAAAATGAAGATATTAGACTATTTTATAATTGCAAATGGTAACGAATGTGATTAAAGGCTCTTTTCCTATGTCAAAAGTTTTAGTTTTCGAGGGTAATAGTTACGTATGTTGAAAAAATGAAGATATTAGACTATTTTATGATTGCAAATGGTAAAGAATGTGATTAAAGGCTCTTTTCCTATGTCAAAAGTTTTAGTTTTCGAGGGTAATAGCTACGTATGTTGAAAAAATGAATATATTAGACTATTTTATGATTGCACATGGTAAAGAATGTGATTAAAGGCTCTTTTCCTATGTCAAAAGTTCTAGTTTTCGAGGGTAATAGCTACGTATGATGAAAAAATGAAGATATTAGACTATTTTATAATTGCAAATGGTAACGAATGTGATTAAAGGCTCTTTTCCTATGTCAAAAGTTTTAGTTTTCGAGGGTAATAGGTACGTATGTTGAAAAAATGAAGATATTAGACTATTTTATAATTGCAAATGGTAACGAATGTGATTAAAGGCTCTTTTCCTATGTCAAAAGTTTTAGTTTTCGAGGGTAATAGCTACGTATGATGAAAAAATGAAGATATTAGACTATTTTATAATTGCAAATGGTAACGAATGTGATTAAAGGCTCTTTTCCTATGTCAAAAGTTTTAGTTTTCGAGGGTAATAGCTACGTATGTTGAAAAAATGAAGATATTAGACTATTTTATAATTGCAAATGGTAACGAATGTGATTAAAGGCTCTTTTCCTATGTCAAAAGTTTTAGTTTTTGAGGGTAATAGTTACGTATGTTGAAAAAATGAAGATATTAGACTATTTTATGATTGCAAATGGTAAAGAATGTGATTAAAGGCTCTTTTCCTATGTCAAAAGTTTTAGTTTTCGAGGGTAATAGCTACGTATGTTGAAAAAAATGAAGATATTAGACTATTTTATGATTGCACATGGTAAAGAATGTGATTAAAGGCTCTTTTCCTATGTCAAAAGTTTTAGTTTTCGAGGGTAATAGCTACGTATGTTGAAAAAATGAAGATATTAGACTATTTTATAATTGCAAATGGCAACGAATGTGATTAAAGGCTCTTTTCCTATGTCAAAAGTTTTAGTTTTCGAGGGTAATAGCTACGTATGTTGAAAAAATGAAGATATTAGACTATTTTATAATTGCAAATGGTAACGAATGTGATTAAAGGCTCTATTCCTATGTCAAAAGTTTTAGTTTTCGAGGGTAATAGCTACGTATGTTGAAAAAATGAAGATATTAGACTATTTTATGATTGCACATGGTAAAGAATGTGATTAAAGGCTCTTTTCCTATGTCAAAAGATTTAGTTTTCGAGGGTAATAGCTACGTATGTTGGAAAAATGAAGATATTAGACTATTTTATAATTGCAAATGATAACGAATGTGATTAAAGGCTCTTTTCCTATGTCAAAAGTTTTTGTTTTCGAGGGTAATAGCTACGTATGTTGAAAAAATGAAGATATTAGACTATTTTATGATTGCAAATGGTAAAGAATGTGATTAAAGGCTCTTTTCCTATTTCAAAAGTTTTAGTTTTCGAGGGTAATAGCTACGTATGTTGGAAAAATGAAGATATTAGACTATTTTATGATTGCACATGGTAAAGAATGTGCTTAAAGGCTCTTTTCCTATGGCAAAAGTTTTTAGTTTTCGAGGGTAATAGCTACGTATGTTGGAAAAATGAAGATATTAGACTATTTTATGATTGCACATGGTAAAGAATGTGATTAAAGGCTCTTTTCCTATGTCAAAAGTTTTAGTTTTCGAGGGTAATAGCTACGTATGTTGAAAAAATGAAGATATTAGACTATTTTATAATTGCAAATGGTAACGAATGTGATTAAAGGCTCTTTTCCTATGTCAAAAGTTTTAGTTTTCGAGGGTAATAGCTACGTATGATGAAAAAATGAAGATATTAGACTATTTTATAATTGCAAATGGTAACGAATGTGATTAAAGGCTCTTTTCCTATGTCAAAAGTTTTAGTTTTCGAGGGTAATAGGTACGTATGTTGAAAAAATGAAGATATTAGACTATTTTATAATTGCAAATGGTAACGAATGTGATTAAAGGCTCTTTTCCTATGTCAAAAGTTTTAGTTTTCGAGGGTAATAGCTACGTATGATGAAAAAATGAAGATATTAGACTATTTTATAATTACAAATGGTAACGAATGTGATTAAAGGCTCTTTTCCTATGTCAAAAGTTTTAGTTTTCGAGGGTAATAGCTACGTATGTTGAAAAAATGAAAATATTAGACTATCTTATAATTGCAAATGGTAACGAATGTGATTAAAGGCTCTTTTCCTATGTCAAAAGTTTTAGTTTTCGAGGGTAATAGTTACGTATGTTGAAAAAATGAAGATATTAGACTATTTTATGATTGCAAATGGTAAAGAATGTGATTAAAGGCTCTTTTCCTATGTCAAAAGTTTTAGTTTTCGAGGGTAATAGCTACGTATGTTGAAAAAATGAAGATATTAGACTATTTTATGATTGCACATGGTAAAGAATGTGATTAAAGGCTCTTTTCCTATGTCAAAAGTTCTAGTTTTCGAGGGTAATAGCTACGTATGATGAAAAAATGAAGATATTAGACTATTTTATAATTGCAAATGGTAACGAATGTGATTAAAGGCTCTTTTCCTATGTCAAAAGTTTTAGTTTTCGAGGGTAATAGGTACGTAATGTTGAAAAAAATGAAGATATTAGACTATTTTATAATTGCAAATGGTAACGAATGTGATTAAAGGCTCTTTTCCTATGTCAAAAGTTTTAGTTTTCGAGGGGTAATAGCTACGTATGATGAAAAAAATGAAGATATTAGACTATTTTATAATTGCAAATGGTAACGAATGTGATTAAAGGCTCTTTTCCTATGTCAAAAGTTTTAAGTTTTCGAGGTTAATAGCTACGTATGTTGAAAAAATGAAGATATTAGACTATTTTATAATTGCAAATGGTAACGAATGTGATTAAAGGCTCTTTTCCTATGTCAAAAGTTTTAGTTTTCGAGGGTAATAGTTACGTATGTTGAAAAAAATGAAGATATTAGACTATTTTATGATTGCAAATGGTAAAGAATATGATTAAAGGCTCTTTTCCTATGTCAAAAGTTTTAGTTTTCGAGGGTAATAGCTACGTATGTTGAAAAAATGAAGATATTAGACTATTTTATGATTGCACATGGTAAAGAATGTGATTAAAGGCTCTTTTCCTATGTCAAAAGTTTTAGTTTTCGAGGGTAATAGCTACGTATGTTGAAAAAAATGAAGATATTAGACTATTTTATAATTGCAAATGGCAACGAATGTGATTAAAGGCTCTTTTCCTATGTCAATAGTTTTAGTTTTCGAGGGTAATAGCTACGTATGTTGAAAAAAATGAAGATATTAGACTATTTTATAATTGCAAATGGTAACGAATGTGATTAAAGGCTCTATTCCTATGTCAAAAGTTTTAGTTTTCGAGGGTAATAGCTACGTATGTTGAAAAAATGAAGATATTAGACTATTTTATGATTGCACATGGTAAAGAATGTGATTAAAGGCTCTTTTCCTATGTCAAAAGATTTAGTTTTCGAGGGTAATAGCTACGTATGTTGGAAAAATGAAGATATTACACTATTTTATAATTGCAAATGATAACGAATGTGATTAAAGGCTCTTTTCCTATGTCAAAAGTTTTAGTTTTCGAGGGTAATAGCTACGTATGTTGAAAAAATGAAGATATTAGACTATTTCATAATTGCAAATGGTAACGAATGTGATTAAAGGCTCTTTTCCTATGTCAAAAGTTTTAGTTTTTGAGGGTAATAGCTACGTATGTTGAAAAAATGAAGATATTAGACTATTTTATAATTGCAAATGGTAACGAATGTGATTAAAGGCTCTATTCCTATGTCAAAAGTTTTAGTTTTCGAGGGTAATAGCTACGTATGTTGAAAAAATGAAGATATTAGACTATTTTATGATTGCACATGGTAAAGAATGTGCTTAAAGGCTCTTTTCCTATGGCAAAGTTTTAGTTTTCGAGGGTAATAGCTACGTATGTTGAAAAAATGAAGATATTAGACTATTTTATGATTGCAAATGGCAAAGAATGTGATTAAAGGCTCTTTTCCTATGTCAAAAGTTTTAGTTTTCGAGGGTAATAGCTACGTATGTTGAAAAAATGAAGATATTAGACTATTTTATGATTGCACATGGTAAAGAAAGTGCTTAAAGGCTCTTTTCCTATTTCAAAAGTTTTAGTTTTCGAGGGTAATAGCTACGTATGTTGAAAAAATGAAGATATTAGACTATTTTAAGATTGCAAATGGTAAAGAATGTGATTAAAGGCTCTTTTCCTATGTCAAAAGTTTTAGTTTTCGAGGGTAATAGCTACGTATGTTGAAAAAATGAAGATATTAGACTATTTTATGATTGCAAATGGTAAAGAATGTGATTAAAGGCTCTTTTCCTATGTCAAAAGTTTTAGTTTTCGAGGGTAATAGCTACGTATGTTGAAAAAATGAAGATATTAGACAATTTTATGATTGCACATGGTAAAGAATGTGATTAAAGGCTCTTTTCCTATTTCAAAAGTTTTAGTTTTCGAGGGTAATAGCTACGTATGTTGAAAAAATGAAGATATTATACTATTTTATGATTGCAAATGGTACAGAATGTGATTAAAGGCTCTTTTCCTATTTCAAAAGTTTTCGTTTTCGAGGGTAATAGCTACGTATGTTGGAAAAATGAAGATATTAGACTATTTTATGATTGCACATGGTAAAGAAAGTTCTTAAAGGCTCTTTTCCTATTTCAAAAGTTTTAGTTTTCGAGGGTAATAACTACGTATGTTGAAAAAATGAAGATATTAGACTATTTTATGATTGCAAATGGTAAAGAATGTGATTAAAGGCTCTTTTCCTATTTCAAAAGTTTTCGTTTTCGAGGGTAATAGCTACGTATGTTGGAAACATGAAGATATTAGACTATTTTATGATTGCACAAGGTAAAGAATGTGATTAAAGGCTCTTTTCCTATGTCAAAAGTTTTAGTTTTCGAGGGTAATAGCTACGTTTGTTGGAAAAATGAAGATATTAGACTATTTTATGATTGCAGATGGTAAAGAATGTGCTTAAAGGCTCTTTTCCTATGGCAAAAGTTTTAGTTTTCGAGGGTAATAGCTACGTATGTTGGGGAAAATGAAGATATTAGACTATTTTATGATTGCACATGGTAAAGAAAGTGCTTAAAAGCTCTTTTCCTATTTCAAAAGTTTTAGTTTTCGAGGGTAATAGCTACGTATGTTGGAAAAATGAAGATATTAGACTATTTTATGATTGCACATGGTAAAGAAAGGGCTTAAAGGCTCTTTTCGTATTTCAAAAGTTTTAGTTTTCGAGGGTAATAGCTACGTATGTTGGAAAAAATGAAGATATTAGACTATTTTATGATTGCACATGGTAAAGAAAGTGCTTAAAGGCTCTTTTCCTATTTCAAAAGTTTTAGTTTTCGAGGGTAATAGCTACGTATGTTGAAAAAATGAAGATATTAGACTATTTTATGATTGCAAATGGTAAAGAATGTGATTAAAGGCTCTTTTCCTATTTCAAAAGTTTTAGTTTTCGAGGGTAATAGCTACGTATGTTGGAAAAAATGAAGATATTAGACTATTTTATGATTGCACATGGTAAAGAATGTGCTTAAAGGCTCTTTTCCTATGGCAAAAGTTTTAGTTTTCGAGGGTAATAGCTACGTATGTTGGAAAAAATGAAGATATTAGACTATTTTATGATTGCAAATGGTAAAGAATGTGATTAAAGGATCTTTTCCTATGTCAAAAGTTTTAGTTTTCGAGGGTAATAGCTACGTATGTTGAAAAAATGAAGATATTAGACTATTTTATGATCGCACATGGTAAAGAATGTGATTAAAGGCTCTTTTCCTATTTCAAAAGTTTAAGTTTTCGAGGTTAATAGCTACGTATGTTGGAAAAAGGAAGATATTAGACTATTTTATGATTGCACATGGTAAAGAATGTGATTAAAGGCTCTTTTCCTATGTCAAAAGTTTTAGTTTTCGAGGTTAATAGCTACGTATGTTGAAAAAATGAAGATATTAGACTATTTTGTAACTGCAAATGGTAACAAATGTGATTAAAGGCTCTTTTCCTATGTCAAAAGTTTTAGTTTTCGAGGGTAATAGCTACATATGTTGAAAAAATGAAGATATTAGACTATTTTATAATTGCAAATGGTAACGAATGTGATTAAAGGCTCTTTTCCTATGTCAAAAGATTTAGTTTTCGAGGGTAATAGCTACGTATGTTGGAAAAAATGAAGATATTAGACTATTTTATAATTGCAAATGATAACGAATGTGATTAAAGGCTCTTTTCCTATGTCAAAAGTTTTAGTTTTTGAGGGTAATAGCTACGTATGTTGAAAAAATGAAGATATTAGACTATTTTATAATTGCAAATGGTAACGAATGTGATTACAGGCTCTTTTCCTATGTCAAATGTTTTAGTTTTCGAGGGTAATAGCTAGGTATGTTGAAAAAATGAAGATATTAGACTATTTTATAATTGCAAATGGTAACGAATGTGATTAAAGGCTCTATTCCTATGTCAAAAGTTTTAGTTTTCGAGGGTAATAGCTACGTATGTTGAAAAAATGAAGATATTAGACTATTTTATGATTGCAAATGGTAAAGAATGTGATTAAAGGCTCTTTTCCTATGTCAAAAGTTTTAGTTTTCGAGGGTAATAGCTACGTATGTTGAAAAAAATGAAGATATTAGACAATTTTATGATTGCACATGGTAAAGAATGTGATTAAAGGCTCTTTTCCTATTTCAAAAGTTTTAGTTTTCGAGGGTAATAGCTACGTATGTTGAAAAAATGAAGATATTAGACTATTTTATGATTGCAAATGGTACAGAATGTGCTTAAAGGCTCTTTTCCTATTTCAAAAGTTTTAGTTTTCGAGGGTAATAGCTACGTATGTTTGAAAAATGAAGATATTAAACTATTTTATGATTGCACATGGTAAAGAAAGTGCTTTAAAGGCTCTTTTCCTATTTCAAAAGTTTTAGTTTTAGAGGGTAATAGCTACGTATGTTGAAAAAATGAAGATATTAGACTATTTTATGATTGCAAATGGTAAAGAATGTCATTAAAGGCTCTTTTCCTATTTCAAAAGTTTTAGTTTTGGAGGGTAATAGCTACGTATGTTGGAAAAAATGAAGATATTAGACTATTTTATGATTGTACATGGTAAAGAATTTGCTTTAAAGGCTCTTTTCCTATGGCAAAAGTTTTAGTTTTCGAGGGTAATAGCTACGTATGCTGAAAAAATGAAGATATTAGACTATTTTATGATTGCAAATGGTAAAGAATGTGATTAAAGGCTCTTTTCCTATGTCAAAAGTTTTAGTTTTAGAGGTTAATAGCTACGTATGTTGAAAAAATGAAGATATTAGACTATTTTATGATTGCACATGGTAAAGAATGTGATTAAAGGCTCTTTTCCTATTTCAAAAGTTTAAGTTTTCGAGGGTAATAGCTACGTATGTTGGAAAAAATGAAGATATTAGACTATTTTATGATTGCACATGGCAAAGAATGTGATTAAAGGCTCTTTTCCTATGTCAAAAGTTTTAGTTTTCGAGGGTAATAGCTACGTATGTTGAAAAAAATGAAGATATTAGACTATTTTATAATTGCAAATGGTAACAAATGTGATTAAAGGCTCTTTTCCTATGTCAAAAGTTTTAGTTTTCGAGGGTAATAGCTACATATGTTGAAAAAAATGAAGATATTAGACTATTTTATAATTGAAATGGTAACGAATGTGATTAAAGGCTCTTTTCCTATGTCAAAAGTTTTAGTTTTCGAGGGTAATAGCTACGTATGTTGAAAAAAATGAAGATATTAGACTATTTTATAATTGCAAATGGTAACGAATGTGATTAAAGGCTCTTTTCCTATGTCAAAAGTTTTAGTTTTCGAGGGTAATAGCTACGTATGTTGAAAAAATGAAGATATTAGACAATTTTATGATTGCACATGGTAAAGAATGTGATTAAAGGCTCTTTTCCTATTTCAAAAGTTTTAGTTTTCGAGGGTAATAGCTACGTATGTTGAAAAAATGAAGATATTAGACTATTTTATGATTGCAAATGGTACAGAATGTGATTAAAGGCTCTTTTCCTATTTCAAAAGTTTTCGTTTTCGAGGGTAATAGCTACGTATGTTGGAAAAATGAAGATATTAGACTATTTTAAGATTGCACATGGTAAAGAAAGTGCTTAAAGGCTCTTTTCCTATTTCAAAAGTTTTAGTTTTCGAGGGTAATAGCTACGTATGTTTGAAAAATGAAGATATTAGACTATTTTATGATTGCACATGGTAAAGAAAGTGCTTAAAGGCTCTTTTCCTATTTCAAAAGTTTTAGTTTTAGAGGGTAATAGCTACGTATGTTGAAAAAATGAAGATATTAGACTATTTTATGATTGCAAATGGTAAAGAATGTCATTAAAGGCTCTTTTCCTATTTCAAAAGTTTTAGTTTTGGAGGGTAATAGCTACGTATGTTGGAAAAATGAAGATATTAGACTATTTTATGATTGTACATGGTAAAGAATTTGCTTAAAGGCTCTTTTCCTATGGCAAAAGTTTTAGTTTTCGAGGGTAATAGCTACGTATGCTGAAAAAATGAAGATATTAGACTATTTTATGATTGCAAATGGTAAAGAATGTGATTAAAGGCTCTTTTCCTATGTCAAAAGTTTTAGTTTTAGAGGTTAATAGCTACGTATGTTGAAAAAATGAAGATATTAGACTATTTTATGATTGCACATGGTAAAGAATGTGATTAAAGGCTCTTTTCCTATTTCAAAAGTTTAAGTTTTCGAGGGTAATAGCTACGTATGTTGGAAAAATGAAGATATTAGACTATTTTATGATTGCACATGGCAAAGAATGTGATTAAAGGCTCTTTTCCTATGTCAAAAGTTTTAGTTTTCGAGGGTAATAGCTACGTATGTTGAAAAAATGAAGATATTAGACTATTTTATAATTGCAAATGGTAACAAATGTGATTAAAGGCTCTTTTCCTATGTCAAAAGTTTTAGTTTTCGAGGGTAATAGCTACATATGTTGAAAAAATGAAGATATTAGACTATTTTATAATTGAAAATGGTAACGAATGTGATTAAAGGCTCTTTTCCTATGTCAAAAGTTTTAGTTTTCGAGGGTAATAGCTACGTATGTTGAAAAAATGAAGATCTTAGACTATTTTATAATTGCAAATGGTAACGAATGTGATTAAAGGCTCTTTTCCTATGTCAAAAGTTTTAGTTTTCGAGGGTAATAGCTACGTATGTTGAAAAAATGGAGATATTAGACTATTTTATAATTGCAAATGGTAACGAATGTGATTAAAGGCTCTTTTCCTATGGCAAAAGTTTTAGTTTTCGAGGGTAATAGCTACGTATGTTGAAAAAATGAAGATATTAGACTATTTTATGATTGCAACTGGTAAAGAATGTGATTAAAGGCTCTTTTCCTATGTCAAAAGTTTTAGTTTTCGAGGGTAATAGCTACGTATGTTGAAAAAATGAAGATATTAGACTATTTTATGATTGCACATGGTAAAGAAAGTGCTTAAAGGCTCTTTTCCTATTTCAAAAGTTTTAGTTTTCGAGGGTAATAGCTACGTATGTTGAAAAAATGAAGATATTAGACTATTTTATGATTGCAAATGGTAAGGAATGTGATTAAAGGCTCTTTTCCAATGTCAAAATTTTTAGTTTTCGAGGGTAATAGCTACGTATGTTGAAAAAATGAAGATATTAGACAATTTTATGCTTGCACATGGTAAAGAATGTGATTAAAGGCTCTTTTCCTATTTCAAAAGTTTTAGTTTTCGAGGGTAATAGCTACGTATGTTGAAAAAATGAAGATATTAGACTATTTTATGATTGCAAATGGTACAGAATGTGATTAAAGGCTCTTTTCCTATTTCAAAAGTTTTCGTTTTCGAGGGTAATAGCTACGTATTTTGGAAAAATGAAGATATTAGACTATTTTATGATTGCACATGGTAAAGAAAGTGCTTAAAGGCTCTTTTCCTATTTCAAAAGTTTTAGTTTTCGAGGGTAATAGCTACGTATGTTGAAAAAATGAAGATATTAGACTATTTTATGATTGCAAACGGTAAAGAATGTGATTAAAGGCTCTTTTCCTATTTCAAAAGTTTTCGTTTTCGAGGGTAATAGCTACGTATGTTGGAAAAATGAAGATATTAGACTATTTTATGATTGCACATGGTAAAGAATGTGATTAAAGGCTCTTTTACTATGTCAAAAGTTTTAGTTTTCGAGGGTAATAGCTACGCATGTTGGAAAAATGAAGATATTAGACTATTTTATGATTGCACATGGTAAAGAAAGTGCTTAAAGGCTCTTTTCCTATTTCAAAAGTTTTAGTTTTCGAGGGTAATAGCTACGTATGTTGGAAAAATGAAGATATTAGACTATTTTATGATTGCACATGGTAAAGAAAGTGCTTAAAGGCTCTTTTCCTATTTCAAAAGTTTTAGTTTTCGAGGGTAATAGCTACGTATGTTGGAAAAATGAAGATATTAGACTATTTTATGATTGCACATGGTAAAGCTAGTGCTTAAAGGCTCTTTTCCTATTTCAAAAGTTTTAGTTTTCGAGGGTAATAGCTACGTATGTTGAAAAAATGAAGATATTAGACTATTTTATGATTGCAAATGGTAAAGAATGTGATTTAAAGGCTCTTTTCCTATTTCAAAAGTTTTAGTTTTCGAGGGTAATAGCTACTTATGTTGGAAAAATGAAGATATTAGACTATTTTATGATTGCACATGGTAAAGAATGTGCTTAAAGGCTCTTTTCCTATGGCAAAAGTTTTAGTTTTCGAGGGTAATAGCTACGTATGTTGGAAAAATGAAGATATTAGACTATTTTATGATTGCAAATGTTAAAGAATGTGATTAAAGGCTCTTTTCCTATGTCAAAAGTTTTAGTTTTCGAGGGTAATAGCTACGTATGTTGAAAAAATGAAGATATTAGACTATTTTATGATTGCACTTGGTAAAGAATGTGATTAAAGGCTCTTTTCCTATTTCAAAAGTTTAAGTTTTCTAGGGTAATAGCTACGTATGTTGGAAAAAAATGAAGATATTAGACTATTTTATGATTGCAGATGGTAAAGAATGTGAATAAAGGCTCTTTTCCTATGTCAAAAGTTTTAGTTTTCGAGGGTAATAGCTACGTATGTTGAAAAAAATGAAGATATTAGACTATTTTATAATTGCAAATGGTAACGAATGTGATTAAAGGCTCTTTTCCTATGTCGAAAGTTTTAGTTTTCGAGGGTAATAGCTACGTATGATGAAAAAATGAAGATATTAGACTATTTTATAATTGCAAATGGTAACGAATGTGATTAAAGGCTCTTTTCCTATGTCAAAAGTTTTAGTTTTCGAGGGTAATAGCTACGTATGTTGAAAAAATGAAGATATTAGACTATTTTATAATTGCAAATGGTAACGAATGTGATTAAAGGCTCTTTTCCTATGTCAAAGTTTTAGTTTTTGAGGGTAATAGCTACGTATGTTGAAAAAATGAAGATATTACACTATTTTATGATTGTACATGGTAAAGAAAGTGCTTAAAGGCTCTTTTCCTATTTCAAAAGTTTTAGTTTTCGAGGGTAATAGCTACGTATGTTGAAAAAATGAAGATATTAGACTATTTTATGATTGCAAATGGTAAAGAATGTGATTAAAGGCTCTTTTCCTATGTCAAAAGTTTTAGTTTTCGAAGGTAATAGCTGCGTATGTTGAAAAAATGAAGATATTAGACTATTTTATGATTGCACATGGTAAAGAAAGTGCTTAAAGGCTCTTTTCCTATTTCAAAAGTTTTAGTTTTCGAGGGTAATAGCTACGTATGTTGGAAAAATGAAGATATTAGACTATTTTATGATTGCACATGGTAAAGAAAGTGCTTAAAGGCTCTTTTCCTATTTCAAAAGTTTTAGTTTTCGAGGGTAATAGCTACGTATGTTGAAAAAATGAAGATATTAGACTATTTTATGATTGCAAATGGTAAAGAATGTGATTAAAGGCTCTTTTCCTATTTCAAAAGTTTTAGTTTTCGAGGGTAATAGCTACTTATGTTGGAAAAATGAAGATATTAGACTATTTTATGATTGCACATGGTAAAGAATGTGCTTAAAGGCTCTTTTCCTATGGCAAAAGTTTTAGTTTTCGAGGGTAATAGCTACGTATGTTGGAAAAATGAAGATATTAGACTATTTTATGATTGCAAATGTTAAAGAATGTGATTAAAGGCTCTTTTCCTATGTCAAAAGTTTTAGTTTTCGAGGGTAATAGCTACGTATGTTGAAAAAATGAAGATATTAGACTATTTTATGATTGCACATGGTAAAGAATGTGATTAAAGGCTCTTTTCCTATTTCAAAAGTTTAAGTTTTCTAGGGTAATAGCTACGTATGTTGGAAAAATGAAGATATTAGACTATTTTATGATTGCAGATGGTAAAGAATGTGAATAAAGGCTCTTTTCCTATGTCAAAAGTTTTAGTTTTCGAGGGTAATAGCTACGTATGTTGAAAAAATGAAGATATTAGACTATTTTATAATTGCAAATGGTAACGAATGTGATTAAAGGCTCTTTTCCTATGTCGAAAGTTTTAGTTTTCGAGGGTAATAGCTACGTATGATGAAAAAATGAAGATATTAGACTATTTTATAATTGCAAATGGTAACGAATGTGATTAAAGGCTCTTTTCCTATGTCAAAAGTTTTAGTTTTCGAGGGTAATAGCTACGTATGTTGAAAAAATGAAGATATTAGACTATTTTATAATTGCAAATGGTAACGAATGTGATTAAAGGCTCTTTTCCTATGTCAAAGTTTTAGTTTTTGAGGGTAATAGCTACGTATGTTGAAAAAATGAAGATATTACACTATTTTATGATTGCACATGGTAAAGAAAGTGCTTAAAGGCTCTTTTCCTATTTCAAAAGTTTTAGTTTTCGAGGGTAATAGCTACGTATGTTGAAAAAATGAAGATATTAGACTATTTTATGATTGCAAATGGTAAAGAATGTGATTAAAGGCTCTTTTCCTATGTCAAAAGTTTTAGTTTTCGAAGGTAATAGCTGCGTATGTTGAAAAAATGAAGATATTAGACTATTTTATGATTGCACATGGTAAAGAATGTGATTAAAGGCTCTTTTCCTATGTCAAAAGTTTTAGTTTTCGAGGGTAATAGCTACGTATGTTGGAAAAATGAAGATATTAGACTATTTTATAATTGCAAATGGTAACGAATGTGATTAAAGGCTCTTTTCCTATTTCAAAAGTTTTAGTTTTCGAGGGTAATAGCTACGTATGTTGAAAAAATGAAGATATTAGACTATTTTATAATTGCAAATGGTAAAGAATGTGATTAAAGGCTCTTTTCCTATGTCAAAAGTTTAAGTTTTCGAGGGTAATAGCTACGTATGTTGAAAAAATGAAGATATTAGACTATTTTATGATTGCAAATGGTAAAGAATGTGATTAAAGGCTCTTTTCCTATTTCAAAAGTTTTCGTTTTCGAGGGTAATAGCTACGTATGTTGGAAAAATGAAGATATTAGACTATTTTATGATTGCACATGGTAAAGAAGGTGCTTAAAGGCTCTTTTCCTATTTCAAAAGTTTTAGTTTTCGAGGATAATAGCTACGTATGTTGAAAAAATGAAGATATTAGACTATTTTATGATTGCAAATGGTAAAGAATGTGATTAAAGGCTCTTTTCATATTTCAAAAGTTTTCGTTTTCGAGGGTAATAGCTACGTAGGTTGGAAAAAATGAAGATATTAGACTATTTTATGATTGCACATGGTAAAGAATGTGATTAAAGGCTCTTTTCCTATGTCAAAAGTTTTAGTTTTCGAGGGTAATAGCTACGTATGTTGGAAAAATGAAGATATTAGACTATTTTATGATTGCACATGGTAAAGAAAGTGCTTAAAGGCTCTTTTCCTATTTCAAAAGTTTTAGTTTTCGAGGGTAATAGCTACGTATGTTGGAAAAATGAAGATATTAGACTATTTTATGATTGCACATGGTAAAGAAAGTGCTTAAAGGCTCTTTTCCTATTTCAAAAGTTTTAGTTTTCGAGGGTAATAGCTACGTATGTTGAAAAAATGAAGATATTAGACTATTTTATGATTGCAAATGGTAAAGAATGTGATTAAAGGCTCTTTTCCTATGTCAAAAGTTTTAGTTTTCGAGGGTAATAGCTACGTATGATGAAAAAATAAAGATATTAGACTATTTTATAATTGCAAATGGTAACGAATGTGATTAAAGGCTCTTTTCCTATGTCAAAAGTTTTAGTTTTCGAGGGTAATAGCTACGTATGTTGAAAAAATGAAGATATTAGAGTATTTTATAATTGCAAATGGTAACGAATGTGATTAAAGGCTCTTTTCCTATGTCAAAAGTTTTAGTTTTCGAGGGTAATAGCTACGTATGTTGGAAAAATGAAGATATTAGACTATTTTATGATTGCACATGGTAAAGAAAGTGCTTAAAGGCTCTTTTCCTATGGCAAAAGTTTTAGTTTTCGAGGGTAATAGCTACGTATGTTGGAAAAATGAAGATATTAGACTATTTTATGATTGCACATGGTAAAGAATGTGATTAAAGGCTCTTTTCCTATGTCAAAAGTTTTAGTTTTCGAGGGTAATAGCTACGTATGTTGAAAAAATGAAGATATTAGACTATTTTATGATTGCAAATGGTAAAGAAAGTGCTTAAAGGCTCTTTTCCTATTTCAAAAGTTTTAGTTTTCGAGGGTAATAGCTACGTATGTTGAAAAAATGAAGATATTAGACTATTTTATGATTGCAAATGGTAAAGAATGTGATTAAAGGCTCTTTTCCTATGTCAAAAGTTTTAGTTTTCGAGGGTAATAGCTACGTATGATAAAAAAATGAAGATATTAGACTATTTTATAATTGCAAATGGTAACGAATGTGATTAAAGGCTCTTTTCCTATGTCAAAAGTTTTAGTTTTCGAGGGTAATAGCTACGTATGATGAAAAAATAAAGATATTAGACTATTTTATAATTGCAAATGGTAACGAATGTGATTAAAGGCTCTTTTCCTATGTCAAAAGTTTTAGTTTTCGAGGGTAATAGCTACGTATGTGAAAAATGAAGATATTAGACTATTTTATAATTGCAAATGGTAACGAATGTGATTAAAGGCTCTTTTCCTATGTCAAAAGTTTTAGTTTTCGAGGGTAATAGCTACGTATGTTGAAAAAAAGAAGATATTAGACTATTTTATGATTGCACATGGTAAAGAAAGTGCTTAAGGCTCTTTTCCTATTTCAAAAGTTTTAGTTTTCGAGGGTAATAGCTACGTATGTTGAAAAAATGAAGATATTAGACTATTTTATGATTGCAAATGGTAAAGAATGTGATTAAAGGCTCTTTTCCTATGTCAAAAGTTTTAGTTTTCGAGGGTAATAGCTACGTATGATGAAAAAATGAAAATATTAGACTATTTTATAATTGCAAATGGTAACGAATGTGATTAAAGGCTCTTTTCCTATGTCAAAAGTTTTAGTTTTTGAGGGTAATAGCTACGTATGTTGAAAAAATGAAGATATTAGACTATTTTATAATTGCAAATGGTAACGAATGTGAATAAGGCTCTTTTCCTATGTCAAAAGTTTTAGTTTTCGAGGGTAATAGCTACGTATGTTGAAAAAATGAAGATATTAGACTATTTTATGATTGCAAATGGTAAAGAATGTGATTAAAGGCTCTTTTCCTATGTCAAAAGTTTTAGTTTTCGAGGGTAATAGCTACGTATGTCGAAAAAATGAAGATATTAGACTATTTTATGATTGCACATGGTAAAGAATGTGCTTAAAGGCTCTTTTCCTATGGCAAAAGTTTTAGTTTTCGAGGGTAATAGCTACGTATGTTGGACAAATGAAGATATTAGACTATTTTATGATTGCACGTGGTAAAGAATGTGATTAAAGGCTCTTTTCCTATGTCAAAAGTTTTAGTTTTCGAGGGTAATAGCTACGTATGTTGGAAAAATGAAGATATTAGACTATTTTATGATTGCACATGGTAAAGAAAGTGCTTAAAGGCTCTTTTCCTATGTCAAAAGTTTTAGTTTTCGAGGGTAATAGCTACGTATGTTGAAAAATGAAGATATTAGACTATTTTATAATTGCAAATGGTAACGAATGTGATTAAAGGCTCTATTCCTATGTTAAAAGTTTTAGTTTTCGAGGGTAATAGCTACGTATGTTGAAAAAATTAAGATATTAGACTATTTTATGATTGCACATGGTAAAGAATGTGCTTAAAGCTCTTTTCCTATGGCAAAAGTTTAGTTTTCGAGGGTAATAGCTACGTATGTTGAAAAAATGAAGATATTAGACTATTTTATGATTGCAAATGGTAAAGAATGTGATTAAAGGCTCTTTTCCTATGTCAAAAGTTTTAGTTTTCGAGGGTAATAGCTACGTATGTTGAAAAAATGAAGATATTAAACTATTTAATGATTGCATATGGTAAAGAAAGTGCTTAAAGGCTCTTTTCCTATTTCAAAAGTTTTAGTTTTCGAGGGTAATAGCTACGTATGTTGAAAAAATGAAGATATTAGACTATTTTATAATTGCAAATGGTAAAGAATGTGATTAAAGGCTCTTTTCCTATGTCAAAAGTTTAAGTTTTCGAGGGTAATAGCTACGTATGTTGAAAAAATGAAGATATTAGACTATTTTATGATTGCAAATGGTAAAGAATGTGATTAAAGGCTCTTTCCTATTTCAAAAGTTTTCGTTTTCGAGGGTAATAGCTACGTATGTTGGAAAAATGAAGATATTAGACTATTTTATGATTGCACATGGTAAAGAAGGTGCTTAAAGGCTCTTTTCCTATTTCAAAAGTTTTAGTTTCGAGGATAATAGCTACGTATGTTGAAAAATGAAGATATTAGACTATTTTATGATTGCAAATGGTAAAGAATGTGATTAAAGGCTCTTTTCATATTTCAAAAGTTTCGTTTTCGAGGGTAATAGCTACGTAGGTTGGAAAAATGAAGATATTAGACTATTTTATGATTGCACATGGTAAAGAATGTGATTAAAGGCTCTTTTCCTATGTCAAAAGTTTTAGTTTTCGAGGGTAATAGCTACGTATGTGGAAAAATGAAGATATTAGACTATTTTATGATTGCACATGGTAAAGAAAGTGCTTAAAGGCTCTTTTCCTATTTCAAAAGTTTTAGTTTTCGAGGGTAATAGCTACGTATGTTGGAAAAATGAAGATATTAGACTATTTTATGATTGCACATGGTAAAGAAAGTGCTTAAAGGCTCTTTTCCTATTTCAAAAGTTTTAGTTTCGAGGGTAATAGCTACGTATGTTGAAAAAATGAAGATATTAGACTTTTTTATGATTGCCAAATGGTAAAGAATGTGATTAAAGGCTCTTTTCCTATGTCAAAAGTTTTAGTTTTCGAGGGTAATAGCTACGTATGATGAAAAAATAAGATATTAGACTATTTTATAATTGCAAATGGTAACGAATGTGATTAAAGGCTCTTTTCCTATGTCAAAAGTTTTAGTTTTCGAGGGTAATAGCTACGTATGTTGAAAAAATGAAGATATTAGAGTATTGTATAATTGCAAATGGTAACGAATGTGATTAAAGGCTCTTTTCCTATGTCAAAGTTTTAGTTTTCGAGGGTAATAGCTACGTATGTTGGAAAAATGAAGATATTAGACTATTTTATGATTGCACATGGTAAAGAAAGTGCTTAAAGGCTCTTTTCCTATGGCAAAAGTTTTAGTTTTCGAGGGTAATAGCTACGTATGTTGGAAAAATGAAGATATTAGACTATTTTATGATTGCACATGGTAAAGAATGTGATTAAAGGCTCTTTTCCTATGTCAAAAGTTTAGTTTTCGAGGGTAATAGCTACGTATGTTGAAAAAATGAAGATATTAGACTATTTTATGATTGCAAATGGTAAAGAAAGTGCTTAAAGGCTCTTTTCCTATTTCAAAAGTTTTAGTTTTCGAGGGTAATAGCTACGTATGTTGAAAAAATGAAGATATTAGACTATTTTATGATTGCAAATGGTAAAGAATGTGATTAAAGGCTCTTTTCCTATGTCAAAAGTTTTAGTTTTCGAGGGTAATAGCTACGTATGATAAAAAAATGAAGATATTAGACTATTTTATAATTGCAATGGTAACGAATGTGATTAAAGGCTCTTTCCTATGTCAAAAGTTTTAGTTTTCGAGGGTAATAGCTACGTATGATGAAAAAATAAAGATATTAGACTATTTTATAATTGCAAATGGTAACGAATGTGATTAAAGGCTCTTTTCCTATGTCAAAAGTTTTAGTTTTCGAGGGTAATAGCTACGTATGTTGAAAAAATGAAGATATTAGACTATTTTATAATTGCAAATGGTAACGAATGTGATTAAAGGCTCTTTTCCTATGTCAAAAGTTTTAGTTTTCGAGGGTAATAGCTACGTATGTTGAAAAAAAGAGATATTAGACTATTTTATGATTGCACATGGTAAAGAAAGTGCTTAAAGGCTCTTTTCCTATTCAAAAGTTTTAGTTTTCGAGGGTAATAGCTACGTATGTTGAAAAAATGAAGATATTAGACTATTTTATGATTGCAAATGGTAAAGAATGTGATTAAAGGCTCTTTTCCTATGTCAAAAGTTTTAGTTTTCGAGGGTAATAGCTACGTATGATGAAAAAATGAAAATATTAGACTATTTTATAATTGCAAATGGTAACGAATGTGATTAATGGCTCTTTTCCTATGTCAAAAGTTTTAGTTTTTGAGGGTAATAGCTACGTATGTTGAAAAAATGAAGATATTAGACTATTTTATAATTGCAAATGGTAACGAATGTGAATAAGGCTCTTTTCCTATGTCAAAAGTTTTAGTTTTCGAGGGTAATAGCTACGTATGTTGAAAAAATGAAGATATTAGACTATTTTATGATTGCAAATGGTAAAGAATGTGATTAAAGGCTCTTTTCCTATGTCAAAAGTTTTAGTTTTCGAGGGTAATAGCTACGGTATGTCGAAAAAATGAAGATATTAGACTATTTTATGATTGCACATGGTAAGAATGTGCTTAAAGGCTCTTTTCCTATGGCAAAAGTTTTAGTTTTCGAGGGTAATAGCTACGTATGTTGGACAAATGAAGATATTAGACTATTTTATGATTGCACGAGGTAAAGAATGTGATTAAAGGCTCTTTTCCTATGTCAAAAGTTTTAGTTTTCGAGGGTAATAGCTACGTATGTTGAAAAATGAAGATATTAGACTATTTTATGATTGCACATGGTAAAGAAAGTGCTTAAAGGCT